>NW_013657651.1:185112-232693 GCF_000142905.1 Thecamonas trahens ATCC 50062
CCACGCCGCCCCCCCCCCCCCTCCCAACCCGCACCCCCCCTTACACCCCACGCGCACAGAGTCGGCATTCAAGCAGCAGACGCTCAAGGCGTGGCAGCCCATCCTCACGCCCAAGACCGTCATTCCGTCGTTTTTCATCATCGGCATCATCTTTGTCCCGCTCGGCGTCCTTCTGCTCGTGGCGTCCAACTCGGTCATCGAAGTCAAGGCCGACTACACGGATGGGTGCATTCCCCGTCCAACGCCGATGGCACGCTCGGCGTGTCAAACTGCACCGTCTCGATGACGGTGACCAAGCAGATGAAGGCACCTGTCTACGTCTACTACGAGCTCACAAACTACTATCAGAACCACCGCCGCTACGTCAAGTCGCGCAACGACGCCCAGCTCCGTGGCGAGCCGCCAACGTCGTTCTCCAAGCTTGAGGACTGCACGCCGCGGATCTCGGCATCGGGCGACGAGAGCGACCCGTCGAACTTCTTCCTCCCTGTGGCCTCATTGCGTGGTCGCGGTTCAACGACACGTTTACCCTTTACCGCCCCACCTCGGGCGCCCGCGTCGACTGGACCAAGGACGGCGTTGCCTGGGAGTCGGATCTCAAGACCAAGTTCAAGCAGCCGCCGGCATCCGCCCCTGGCAAGCGCCTCTACAACCCGGACGGCTCTGAGCTCCAGTTCACCGATCCGGACTTTGTCGTCTGGATGCGCACCGCAGGCCTGCCGCACTTTCGCAAGCTCCATCGCGTCATCAACTCGGACCTCAACCCGGGCACGTACACCATGGCCATCAACTCGCGCTTCCCTGTCAAGCAGTTTGACGGCACAAAGTCCGTCGTCCTCTCCACCACCTCGTGGATGGGCGGCAAGAACTCGTTCCTCGGTCTTGCCTACATCATCGTCGGTTCGCTCTGCATCCTCCTCGGCGTTGTCTTCCTCGTCGCCAACATTGTCAAGCCGCGCAACCTCGGCGACCAGCGCTACCTCGTGTGGCAGCAGTAACTGCCCACGCTCTGAACAGTTGCTACGTAGTGTACCACACAACCAAAGAAGAGTAACACAATCATCGGGGTCTCCTGCTCGATATGCCTGCCACTTTACTATGACTCGGCCTCGCCCGGCCCACTCGCCATCTCCTCGTCGCTGGCATACGACGAGTACGAGCCTTCCTCGCCGACCGCCTCGCTGCCGTCAGGCCCGTCAGTCGTACCAGCCGGACTAGAGCTCGGCCCGGCTGCGCCAGGAGCCACCACATGCCGCGAGAGCGCCGATCCAGTGCCTGCAAACGCAGCTGCGTCGCCAAGCGGGTCAAACGAGCCCAGCATGAGCGCCGAGAGCCGCTTGAACGCCGCAGACTCGGACTTGCTCGTCCCGGTCAAGTGCGCGTCACCGCCCGACAGCAGCGCCTGCCGTGCGCCTGCTGCCGCCGCCGCTGACATCAGCGCCGGATTTCCGGCGCGCTGCTCGGGCGTGACCGGCGGCGGCGGCGGCGTAAACATCGCTTTGCCTGTCACAATCGAGACCGGCCGCATCTTGACCGTCTCGCACGCTCGAAGTTTGGCCACAAGCTCCTCCACAAGCTCGCGCGAGTTGCGCGGCGCTTTGCGGAAGACAGCTGTGATGTCATCCACAGGCATGGGGAACGTCTCCAGCGTCGACGACGCCGCCACGGCTTCGGCGAGCGCCTGTAGGCTCTCCACCGTCTCAAAGCCAGTGCCCGAGATCGAGAGCGCCCGCACGCTCCTGGAGAGCCGCAAAAATACGGCGGCTGCAAGCGCAACAGCCTCGCCGCCGCGGTTGCCGGCAATCGACACCGACTTGAGGCTCGCCACCAGCGCCGCACCCTCGAGCACTCGCTCCATGGCGTTGCCAAAGTGCGCCTTCTTCGACCCAACGAGCCAGAGTGTCTCCAGCGAGCATCCGGGCTCCGCCAGGACCTGGTAGAGGCTCTCAGCCACCGCAGCCCGCTGGGCGGCTTTGCGCGGCGCGACGCGGCAGAGCGAAAAGTGTCGCAGCCCGCTCGCGCTCCGCAGCGCGCCGAGGAGGCCTTGCAGCGCCTCGGCCGACAGGAGCACATCGTCCATGACCAGCCGCACCAGCGACGTCGAGTTGGCAAACGCCCGGCTCAGCGACGAACTCACCATGGCCGGCGTCTCCGACCCTCCCAGTCCTCCCACCTCCATCCGCGCAAGATACAGCTTGAGTCCGCTGGCCTCGGGCCGCGCCAGATACGACGAGACCACCGACGAGAGCGCCACCGCAGACATCCGCGAGCCGGCCAGATTGAGATTGTCCACGCTCGAGAGTCGGAGCGCAGTTCCAGTCGAGAGCGAAATGCTGTCGCGGATCTCGACTTGGCCCAGAAACAGCGCCCGCAGCCCGCTCGCGCCCTTTTCCGCCGGCAGTGCATCGCTAAGTTCGCTCATCTCCACGTCGGCGTCGTTGAGCACCAGATTCTCAAGCATGCATGCCTTGCCAGATGTGAGCCATTGCGCCAGCGCATGACTGCCCTTCTTGCCGAGCCGGTTGCCACTCAGATTAAGATACCGCAGACTCGTCATCGCCACGCTAGTCGATGCACTGGTAAAGAGTGTGACAGCTCCGCGCGGCGTGATGCCACAATCGCGTATGTTGAGGACCTTGAGCCCCGACGCAACACGCAATCCCGGGAGGAGCTTGCGCACGCCCTTGTCCTTGAGCGCCATGCACGGAAGCGAGAGCTCGACCAGGGCCTGGCCCGGACGCGCCAGCAGGGCGTCCGACAGTGCCTTGGCCCCGCGCTTGACTTCGACCGCATTGATGAACAGTGACGAGATCCGTCCGTTGGTCGTCATCACCTCGGCGAGCTCGCGCAGCAGTTGCGGCCGTGACGAATGCTCCGCCCGAATATGTGAGACAAGCTCCGAACCGGAAATCACCTCCCACACCGGACCCAGCTTGGCCTCCGGCAGCCACATCGAGCCTTGCCGGCCGGTCAAGTCCAGCACTACCTTGCCGTGCCCGGGCCCGCGCGAGCCCTCGGACCGGGCGTACGCCTCGCCCATGGCCGCCGCTCGCTCCATCCGCACGTACGCCTGCTCGCAGAACTCGGCCCACTCGTCGCGCGCCGCTACTGCCAGGTACCCCTCCACCAACCCGCCGCCTGGCTTAAGCTCCTCGGCCGCAATCTGGTCCTCCCACCACTGGTACGGCGTGTCGTCGTCATCCGCCACCACCACTGCCCGCTTACCAAGACTACGCATCGCGTGCGTCGCCGCCAGATACGCGCCCAGCACCTTGTGCACCACATCCTCGGGCACGCCGGTGTACACCAGCTCGCGCCGCACCTTGTGGCTCACAAAGGTAAGCGTCATGCCCTCCTCCGACGGCCACAGCTGAACATGCACCAGATCAATGAGCGCGTACTTGTTCCCCACACTGTTCTTCAGCCGCCCGGCCTTGATGGTGAAGACCTCGTACGGTGTCGCCACAAACAGCCGGTCGTTCACCTCCTTGGCCGTCTTCCACTTGGCCACCCACAACGCCGCCACCACCGTCCGCACCGGCGCCTTGCGCAGCGCCGCTTGCACCACCTCTACACGCCGCACACCACCACATGCACCCATTCACACCATGCTGCCACCTAAGTTGACTTCCCACACACACCCCTCAGCCCCCCTCATCCCCCCAGCCCACCCCCCTCGTGCACACTGGCCATGCCCATGTGTGTCCCTACGTGTTTGTGCTCAAACTGCCTGCCCTCCCCCCTACCTGCCCCCTTCACCCCCTTCCCCCCCCTTCCCCCCTCCCCCCCCCCCCACCCACACACACAAGCCCTCCCTTTCACATACTTTGGTCGTCACTCGTGAACTCTCGCTTGAGCGGCATCCCGCCTCACGAGTCCAGGTGGCGTCGAGTACCGTTGCCACTGCCTCGGCTACCACAGGTTGAGCGCCACCCCTGTGTCCAGACACACTACGCTTGCATCGGCCCGTGCCCATTGGGGCCGCCGCCCACACTCACCAGCCCAAAGTGATAGCCTCCAACCCCACGGCGCACACTCTGTGCCTTAGGACCTCAATATCGGCTGTGATGCCACCCCCCTCCGCTCTCAAGGGTGAAGGCCAGCTAGCTCTTCATCGAGCGGAGGATCCCTCGGCTGGCACCCCGCCGCCAACCGAGCCACCCTCCAGCACGGTCTACGACCTCCTACATTCGAATCAGCCCAACATCATGAGCTGAAACACTTTATTATTGCCATTCTCGTCCATCCGGGGATCTGGTTGCGCCTTTAAGCCATACCCCGGAAGCACGGCCTCCCAGAATGTGCAACCAAGGGGCCTCTTGACAAAGGCCAGAAACGCAATTCTGCAAACACTGGTGGCAGTTTTGTGGTCGGCCGGTTGTGACAAAACCCGAGCGAAACGTCGCACCGGGCGCAAATGTGCCTGGTCATCCCACCAGCAACAAACAGCTTACCTACTAGATCATGTTCACCAACACTCATTCCATCAACGTCAGTGTTGTCCGTGGTGCCACTAACCCTGCTCGCCGCATTGGCAAGAGCGTCTATCCGCTCACCGACAAGGAGAACCGTGCCATTGCTCGCAACAGCATGAAGGAGGCCTTTGCCCAGAGTTCGGATGCAAACGGCTTCATCACCGTCTCCGGCATCCGCGACGCAATGGAAAGCACCATCTGCATCAACGGTGGCTCTTAGATCTATGGCGCTGAAGTCTCGGCTGCGCTCGCTGACAGCTTTGACCTCGCCACCGCCGCTGCCTGTGTCCACGCCGCCTTTGCCACCCGCAACCGGAGCATCCCGGCAGCGGCAAACACCACTGCATGCCGCAGCAACAGCAAGCGCCGCCGCAAACGCGAGCGTTTTGATGCCTTTGGTGTCGTTGATGCACTGATTTTCGTCTCGATGTACTTTGATCGCATCCGCCGGGCCGCCTCCAACCGCGTTGGCTACCGCCTTCGCCGCGGCCCGCGCCCCGTTTGCTGTCATCTTTGCTGGCAACACCTCAAGCACTGTCAACGCGCCCCTGCTCGGCGACAACGACTATGAGGCCAACATGGGTGCCAGATCGGCTCACCAGCACATTCTTGGTGACTTTAACCCGCTCGACTACCTTTGCTAACGCCTCGGTAAAGACCATTTCCTTCATCCTGTTCTCATCACTTCATTTTGCACATCATCGCAACTCACGCACGATCAGTGACCCACCACACACTCGGCATGCGCCGCCAACGGCAGGAGCTCCGAGACTGCGGCCGAGTCAGAGCCGGGATTGTCGCGGATGTCGACAAGAGCGAGGTTGTAGTTAGACGACAGGTCAATGGCACGCAGAAAGTCAGCGAGAACGGTGTCGTGGAACTGGTTGCCGTCGAGCTGGAGCGCCATCAGCGTGATGTTGGTGTGGATGGCAGGCAGCAGCTGCTCGAGGTTGCGATCCTTGAGCTTGCAGGCCGAGAGGATGACGTTGGTCAGCTTGGACGCGTTGGCTGCCAGCAGGGCAGCCATGGCGGTCAAGCCGAGGCCCTTGCCCAGCTTCTCGTTGCGGGCAAGGTTGAGGTTGCGCAGGTGGGTGTTGGACGAGAGTGCAGCGCAGAGGAGCGCGAGCGACTTGTCCGTCAGTCCTGTATCGACCAGGCTGAGTGAGACCAAATGCGACGTGCCGATGACCGCGATGAACGCCTCCCATTGGTTCTTGCCCACGCCGGCCCCGGCAATGTCCAGGTACCGCAGCGTCGAGAGCGAGGTCGAAAGCTCCGAGCTCAGCAACTCGATGGCCGCCTTGTCCAACCCGTTCGATCCGATCTTGAGCGAGGTCAGCGTCCGCCCACGCGACGCCGTCACGGCCTCGAGCAGCGCCAGCGCGTTCTTCTTGCCCAGCTTGCAGTCGGTGATGTCGAGCTCGGCAAGTGACTTGTCGGTCGCCACCCGAATGAGTGGCTCCATAGCCTTGGACCCGATCTTGATGTGCGCAAACGAGAGCGAAGTAAAGACAACCGACGGCGAGTCGACAACCTCGCTGACAAACACGCCCAGCGACTTGTCGGTCACCGAGTTGCCACCAAAGGCAAAGGTCCTGAGGAACCGGTTCCGCGCGAGCGCGAGACACAAATCGCCAAAGCCCTTGTCCGTGATCTTGTTGTACGAAATGTCCAGCTCTTCGGTGTCGTTCATGTCCGATGAACCGCGCACAATCTCCATCAGCACCGGCACGCACGCGTCGGTCATACCGGTCGACGCCAGATTGAGCTTGCGGAATCGAATCCGCTTTTTCTGCATCAAGCCCAGGATCTGGTCCATTCCTGCTGGGCCGAGGTCGTTAAGCGAGATGTCAAGCTCGCGGAGCGCCATCGATCCGGCTTGCACCACGTGGCACAGCCGCATCGCCGCAGACTCGCCCATGGCACACCCGCGCATGATGAGCTTCTCGATCGACGGCGCAATGTCTGCAAGCAGCTTGAGCGCCTTGGTGCCAGCCTCGGACGACGCAAACGGCACGCCCGTCAGGTCCAGCTCCGCTAGCGCTAGGTTCTCCATCAGCTCGCCTCCGAACCCAACGCTCACGTAGCTCTGTGCGCGGTGGATGGCCTCAAACAACGCGGCTGCATGCCGCGGGTTGCGCAGCTTGAGCCGCCGCAGCGTCTCATGCTTGTACAGCGCCTCGTACGCCTGCGCCAGGATCGAGCCCGCGTCGGCTCGCCCGACTTGCAGCCGCAGCGCAGACTTGTAGACCCTGCAGAGAATGTCGAGCCGCGACCGCTCCGGGTCCGGCGCAAACATGGCCCGCGGCCGTCCAAACAGCTCGGCAGGCAGCAGCGTCGCCGAGATCGTCGACTCGTCCGGGTGCGGCAGCGAGACCTCGACGTCGTCCACAAGCTGGTAGTAGAGGGTGTAGTAGTCGTTAAGCAACGTGAGGATGGCTCGCGCCGACGGCGTCACAAACTGCAGAACCTGCTCTTTGCCTCCGGCCGCAAACTCGGTCGTCGTCTGTGTGATGAGCGCCGTCGAAATCGCCTTCCACCGCTTGATCTGTGAGAACGGCAGGTACTTGTACGACGGGTAGGCCGCCGAGTGAATGTTGGTGAGCGGTGTACCAAAGAGCATGCCTGTCGCGCCCACAAGCAGCACCACTGAGATGTCGTCAGCGTCGCCGGTTCCAGCCAGCGTGCACGGGAAGACCTGCGCGCCGTAAGTTGGGAGCGAGAAGAGCAGCGCATCAAGCTTGACGTGCACCTCGCTTGCCGTCAGGCCCTCTAGCCCCCGGTGCATCGAGAACAGCTGTGCCTGGAGCGCGAGGACTTCGGACGCCCCGACCGCCATCATGTCGGCCGACACGTACTTGTCCATGAGCGTATCCAAAAAGCCCGGCTGGTGCGTCTTTGGGTTGTGGTTGCCGTAGTTGAGCTGCATGCGGTACGCCGCCAGCATGAGGACAACAGACTGCGAGTGGATGCCGGCGCCTTGGGCCAGCACGTCCTGCATCACTTGCTGCCTCAACAGGTTCATAGCCACCGGCGTCTCCTCGCCCAGCCGCCGCATGTTAGCCGACGGATACTTGACCCGAAGGAGCAGCGCATCGTCCGCCCGCCCGTTGGCCGAGACAGGGAGGCCCATGTCGAGCCACGTGTAGACCGGGAGTGCGTCCGGCGAGGCAAAGCACCATGCAAAGTACGGCGCAGCCTGAGGCTCGAGCCCGATCTTCTCCGCCACCACACCAAGCAGCGCCCATCCCGTGATGTTGACCGACGCGCGCACCTTTTTGGTGACCGCGTCGGCAAGCTCCACCGAGTAAATGACCGGTTCACCGGCGTCCGACGCGTCCGAGTCAGACCCGGAACCACCGTCGACATCGTCGCCGCCAACGTGGATCTGCGGCATGCTACGCTCCGGAAGCCGCATCCGCGCGCACTTGGTGCTGCTGCTTCTCGGCTCTGAAGAGCTTGACGCCCCTGCGCTGGCATCGCTCGCATTGGCGCCGCGGCTCACCGCCAGTGCCGCCCGCGCCGCGGCCTGGAACTTGTGCTTGACAGGCGAGGCCGCGGTTGCGCCTGCAGCTTCGCTAGCCTCGCTCGCGCTGCCCTTGCTGCCCTTGCCCAGTGTCGTGTTGGCGATGATGCCTGCGGCGGTGAGGCCCATCGAGTTGACGCGCTCGGCATCGCCGCCAGCGTCAACAAGTTCTGTGTACATGTCGGTCTTGCCCAACATTGCCGCCTTGTGCAGTGGCGTGTTGAGTGTCCCCTCTTGCGTCGTGTTCGGGTCGCACGAGATCCGCAGCAGAGCCTTGACAATGTCCGGCGTCGGCGACTCGACCGCGGCGTGCAACGCGCTCTCACCTGCGGCGTCACGATACGCGACGAGCGCGTCAACGCCGACCTTTTTGCACAGAATCACCAGCGCCGACACATCACCGCGCCTGCAGATCTCCATCACATTCTCAGCATTTGCCTTGACCTGGGCGGCAGCACCCACGCTTGCCACACCACCGCCTCCACTAGCAGCCGCCGACCGCATCGGATAGATGCGCCACTAACCATGGTGGCGAAGAAAAGGTATGGGAGAGATTATGTGTGAGTGAGCAAGGGGGGGGGGAGGGGAGAGAGAGAGAGAGAGAGAGAGAGAGAGAGAGAGAGAGAGGGAGGGAGGGAGGGGAGGGACCATCATCTCTATCCAGCACCGTACCTTCTTGCCGCCACTTCCGAGGATAACCGCCCGGAGGTTGGCATCGAGAGCCTCTCGTGCAGCCGAGGACGCAGCCATAGTTTGCTTTGGGAAATTGCAGGTGGAGGAAGAGCGGAGGGGAGGGGAGGGGGAGGAGGGGGAGGGGGAGGGGGAGAGGGGGAGAGGAGGGGGGGAGGGGGGGGGGGGGGGGGTGGAAGTAGGGTGTCCGGGTGTGGCGGGGGAAGGAGCCTGCTGGTGGCGATTTGTCAGCCGGCTGCCACTGCGGTCGCATCGAATACGCATGAACGAACGAACGAACGAACGAACTCCCCAAGCCACCACCACCACCACACACACACACACACACACACACACACACACACATGCTCACCCACACTCGCACACCTACACCCATACACTCCACTCTCACTCTTCTTAACCCTCCCCTCCCCTCCTCGCCCAACACACCCCACTCGTTCTCGTTCATGTCCGTCGCTTCGTGGGCTACGGGCCTGGTCGTCGGCTTTGCTATCGGCAGCTACGGTGCGTCGGCTCACCTCGATGCCACACGGAAGCAGATGCTGACTCTCAGCTCGCTCACTACTGACCTTACTACCGCAAACAGAGTCGCTGCGGGTGAGCTGCCACTTGAGGCTCTCTCTACCTCCTCTGTCTCGGCCTCAGCCTCTCCTTCCTCCTCGGCTACCCATGAGCTCATCCAGGCCGAGGCTCCGCGTCACCTTGCCTCGGAGCACCTCAAGTCATCGGTACACTCATGTCCCTCTCTGCCCCCTCTGCCCCCCCTCTGCCCCCCTTCCTTCATCTCTCCCTTACCCCCATCAAGCCTCCCTCTACGCCCCCAACCCCCACTCACCCCACCCAACCACCCCCCTAGTGGAACGCGCTCATCTCATCGGTGGTCGACACCTCATTGCCGCTCACCTCCGAGTCTGGCCGCAATGCCGCCATCTCCAACCTCGTCTCCCGCTTCAACTGATACCGATTGCCAGACGAGAGACTAAACCCCCTCCTCCCCCCACCACAAGCCCGGCAATCCCTCCCCCCCAGCCCGGCAGCAGCCAGCGCAAGAAACACCCACATTTTTCTCGAGCTTCTCGCTCTCGGCTCGACCATGTCACGCGTGCTGTTCAACCGGGGACACCGGCATCGTCACGACCGGGATGGTGACGGTATATACTCGTACTCTGACTCTTACGAGCTTGTTGACGGAGAGTGGGTGGAGAAGCCGCCTACCCCTCCTGGCTCGGTCCAGGAGGAGGAGGAGAAGCCCAAGTGGTACATCCAGCACTCCAAGCTGATCTCCGCCATTGTGGTCGTCATTGTCTTCAACCTGGTGGGCATGCTCATCTTTTCTGAAGTCGAAGGCCTCGACGTACGCATCGCTTCCCCCCTCTCTTCCCCTCCCCACTGCCCGCCCCCTCTCTTCCCCTCTTTCCCCCCTCCTCGCTCCTTCCCCGCGCACTCACCCTCGCTGAAAACTACACTGAGGCAAACAGGGCTTGGATGCGCTGTACTTTACCCTCGTCACGCTCACCACCATCGGCTTTGGCGACATCTCACCGTCGACCAACGATGGTAAGACTGCCGTCATGTTTTACGGCGTCATCGGACTGGCCGTCATCGGTTGGGTTCTCTCCATGCTCTCCGACTACTCGCAGCGCAAGGTCCAGCACCTGATGGAAAAGGTGGCTTTCCCGAGTCGTCGTCGGACCCGTATGTCATTGTCCTCTCGCAGTACAACTGCCTCTCGTGCATCAAGGGCTGTGAGCGAGCGCAGTTCACCTCGCCGCACTTTGAGAAGAACCTCAACCCGGTGTGGGAAAACCAAGAAGTGTGGACCATTCCGCACTCGATCTTTGCCAAGGATGTGGTAATCCAGGTCCGCGATTGGGACAACTTTAACTACGACGACCTCATCGGCGAGGTGGTCATCGACCCGCAGACTCAGATCGGCGAGGAGTGGGCGTTGTACGACCTGCCTCTGGAGAAGGTGGAGGACAAGGACGCGCGGCCGACCATCCAGCTAGAGATGAAGTTTACGCCGGCAACCCAGGTCCTCGAAGTCCGCCTTGTCTCGTGCCATGACCTCCCCATCATGGACGACTACTCGGGCTTGCTCGAGCAGTCGGTCAACAACACCAAGGAGCTCGCGACTGCGCTTCTCATTCTGGCCGTCATCATCTTTGGCGGCGCCGGCCTCTTTGCCGGCCTGGAGAAGTGGCGCTACTTTGACGGCATGTACTTTGCCTTTGCTGTCTTCTCAACCATAGGCTACGGCGACTTTTCGCCCAAGACCGACACCGGCAAGGCTCTCTTCCTCCCCTACGCCTTCCTCGCTGTCGGCATCGGTGGCTACATCATCGGCCTCATCCAGGCCGGTGGCGTGTCGGCCGGCGCCACGTCGGAGATTCCGCGGAACGAGAACGGCACACTCGACTTTAAGTCGCTCAAGTCGCACGACGAGCAGTACGAGCTCGAGTGGGCCATCCGCGACGCGCTGTCGGCGTCGTCGTCGGCGTGGTCCTCCGAGGACTCGGCCGACTCGCAGTACACTTACTGGTCGAGCTACGACGAGCAGGAAGAGGCCATCGCTGACATTGTGGCCGGTGACGCCGCTCTCCCAGCTGACCTTGTCCTTCCCACCCGCCGCCGCCGCCTCCTCCACGGCGCCGCCCGCACGACTTCGTCGCGAGCCCGCCAGTGGGTCTACGTCGACGCCGACGCCAACTCGCCGACTCTCGCCTCGTCGGCCGCCGTCGACTACGCCACCTACTCGTCTGACTCGGAGTGGGAGTCGGAGCAGGACGAGATGGACAACCTCGTCGCCGCTCGCTACGAGCCAAGCCAGACTGCCACCGCCACCGGCGAGCCCGCCGCCACCGGCCTGGCCGACCCTGGTCCGCTCCCGGCTGCGCCGGGCTGCATCCCCGCCGCCATCAAGCCGTCGACTTACTTTGGCAACTCGTTCATCTACCGCTTCTGCAAGCAGTCGTTCATCGCCCTCGCCCTCCTCTTCATCGGCACCATCATGGCGCCCATCGAGGACTGGCGCTGGTACGAGGGCCTCTACTTTTCGTTTGTCACTCTCACCACCGTCGGCTATGGCGATTTTCTGCCCGACTCGGACGGCGCCAAAGTCTTTGTCATGCTGTACGGCCTCTGCGGCCTCGCCGCCGTCTCGGGCTTTTTCTCGCTTGTCTCCGAGGCCTCAACCTCGCCGCCGAGCGACCCGGAGCTCCTCCGCCTCGAGAACCGGCTCAACAAGTACCGCTCGTACCTGTACCGCTTCTTCCACTCGGCCGCCATGGCCATCATCTTCTACGTCGCCCTCCTCATCATCTCCATCTTTATCGGAGCTGGTGTCTTCTCCACCACCGAGATTGGCACCGGCGCCGAGCTCACCTGGTTCGACACCCTTTACCTCTCCGTTGTCACCCTCACCACCATCGGCTACGGTGACATCTTCCCCGTCTCGGACGAAGGCCGCGCCTGGTTCATGTTCTTCATCCTCTTTGGCATCGCACAGCTCTCCCACGCCCTGTACCTCGTGCAAAAACTCACCGGCGACCTCGCCCAGAGCTCGCTCGCCGAAATCGCCGGCGAAGACGACAACGAGGCCAAGGGCATCGACGACGTGGAGCAGCGCTCCATAGACGCTGGCGACAGCGTCCTCCTCCAGTACCTCAAGACCGGCACCATGGACCTCGATGCCGTCCACAAAGACAACGCCTATGACGATTCCGTGTAAAACAAGACCGGCCTTGCGGTCCCACCTTCCTCTTCTTCACTTTACAGTCCGCTCACCGCGCTCGCCAATCGTTGCACGTTGCCGGCCGTCGCAGGGCCCTTGCCGCGCCACCGGATCCGTCCCTCTGCGTCGACAAGGAGTGCGTAGCCGAACAGCCGGTTGTCCACTCCAAGCGCTGCGCGCACCGTCTCGTCCGCGTCGAATGAGAGGAGCGTCGCATCAACCTGCGACGCCGGCGTCGCCTGCCGCAGCGACGAGACAAAGAGCGATTTGAACAGCTTGAGTACCCGCGTCTCAACAAACAGCAGATGTGTCCGCGGCAGCGCGCTCAGCCCGCCGTGCGCCGCGAGCGCTGCGCCCCAGTCACGGGTGTGCTCCATCGCCGAGTCGCGGAACGCCACAAGCACCACCGACGGCTCCACAAACATGTCCGACGCGAGCACCACGTCCCGTGAGCTGAGCGACGTCGCCTCGACCCGCGGAAACTCGTCGGCATCCTCGATGCTGCTCACTGCTGCCGCCGCCGGAAACGCTTCTTCGCTCTCTCCAGCAGCGCCCGGATGAAAGGCACCGGCGCCGGCCTCCCGCACCACCGAGTTGACCTCGCCGAGCTCGTCAAAGTATCCCGTGCCAAGCTCAGCCCGGATGTCGGCCAGCCGCGCCGCCCGCGCCGCCGCCCGCTTCTCGCGACCAGCCTTGGTAAAGAGCTCGCCGACAGCCCCGAGCTTGCTTGTAGCGC
The DNA here is from genome assembly GCF_000142905.1 of Thecamonas trahens ATCC 50062. Classification (NCBI taxonomy): domain Eukaryota; order Apusomonadida; family Apusomonadidae; genus Thecamonas; species Thecamonas trahens. The sequence continues at coordinate 198,273 of NW_013657651.1, forward strand.
CTCCAGACTCACCACCACCTCGGTCACCCCCTCGCTCTTTCCATCACTCTGCCCTGCATACCACCGCACCCGCCACCACCGGCTCGGCTCGCCCACCGCCGCCACCGCCATGCTCTGCCGCCCAGCACCAGCCACGCTCCTTGCCACCGCCGTCAGCATGTCTGCCTCCCGCCGCTCTTGCAAGTATCCCTAGCTGAAACCACGAGGTGTGTCCCCTCTTTCACCACCACCCACTCCCGCGCCCCCGTCCCTGTCTAGGCTGCCCCTTGTCGCGTCGAGAGCATCGCAGCCGACCAAGGGAGGAGCCGGCGGGCGCCGCCTCCCCCCCCCCCCCACACACACACACACACACAAACTCTCTCCCATCACCCGGTCACCCGATCACCTGATCACCCGATCACTGTACCTGCTAACTCGCCGACTCCATCAAGATTCCATCTCCCATTCTCCTACAGCCATCCCATCTCATCCCGTCCATGGCCGCGCTCTTCCCAGCGACTGCCGAGTGCCGAAATGGCCGAGTGGCGAAGTGGTGGGCGGGCGGCAAACAACGTATGTTTCCCGCGCGGACACCGACACGCCCACCAGACCCACCACCACCACCTACACGGCGTCAGCAGAGGGAAAGAGGGAGAGAGGGAGAGAGCCACACTCACACCACTTTTGGCCACACACCCCTCTTCACACACTCTCTCCCCCCCCCCCCCAACCCCAACCCCAACCCCAACCCAACCCCTTTCCCTGGCACTGCACGCTGCTTTGCTGCCTACTGGCCCCCGACCCGGCCTCTCTCAGGCGCGGGCGCTGGATGTGGCGGTGGACAGGGCAGAGGCGGCTCGAGGGAGTGCAGCTGGAGCAGCAGCAGCAGCAGATGCAGCTTTAACACGCAAGGTCCTCGACACTCTTGCTGCTCTCCTAGGATCGGCCCGCCAGTCTGCCGCTTTCGAGTCGGATCCGTCCATCTTTGCCCTGAGCCTCCTCGCCGCACATCCGGACCTGGTCCATCCTACTGCGCTCCACGCCATCCTTCATGCTCTAGCCGCATCGCGATCTGCCGCAGCTGACTCTCCGCTTGCAGCAGCAGCAGCAGCGGTGCTGGAGGCTGTCCTTGCCCGCAACAGCCATCCAGCTGCGATTGCCTCGGCCGGCCTTGCTGCATCGCCTGGCGTCTACGCCTCGCATGCTCGAACCCATTATGCCGCCATCGCAGCAGACGCTGCAGCAGACGCCTTTGCACGTCACTATGCACTCTTTAGGGCGTGGCATGTGTGGCAGAGGGAAATGGGTGCATCGGGTAAGGCTGCGCCGATGAACTCAGGTCTAGGCGACGAGCTCGACGCGGCCTTGGCTGCTCTCCGCCAGCTCGTCCCGCCGCCCAGCTCGCCTGCCATGGCACCAAGTGCGGTCCTGGCAGGCCTCGACAAAATCCGCGAGTCCGATGCCGTAGAGAGCACTTTTACCTTTGTTTCAGCACGCGACGCGCTCCGCCATCCATCGGCGCTGCGGGTCCACAACGCGCTCGCGGCTGCAGCCTCCGCCGCTGCTGCGTCTGGGCAATTTGCCCAAGTCTGGACAGCGCTTCAGTATGCGCACAATGTGACACCTAGTCGTGTGCAAGAGTTGATGATGGAGCAGCTCGGTAGCCAGTCCATTGATGCGCTCGCCGCCTCGCTCACCGTCCCGCCGGCGGGGCCACCATCACCTCACGGCGGTTTTGTAGCTCTTCCGCACCCGCCCAGTCTGGCGAGGTTTGTTGCTCCGATTCATCTAGTTCATGTTACGGCCGCTGGAGGTGAGTACGACAGCGTGATGCTTATGGCGCAGGCCCGACGCCATTCGAGGGTGCGGCTTGTTTCCAAGACCTGGCAATCCTGGATGCGCGAGCTAGCATGTGCGTTTCGAACTGCAGATTTAGGCTTTCTTCGCCCGTTTGTCATCGCCTGGTACGAGCATATGGTGGCTGTGCGGAGTGCACGCCTGCGCGCACAAAAGCGCGCCGCGTTTGAGGCTCGGGTCTGGTCCCGCCAGTCCGAGACGCGGGCGGTCGAGGCCTGGAAAGCCTGGCGCTACCGCCTGGCTGCGGTGCGACGGATTCGAGCTCGCAACCAACTCCTCGATCGTCTGTGCTCTGCCTGGCGAAAGCTGCACCGCGCGTATGCGATGCGACGGGCATGGGCAACATGGCGACGGGCAACCGCTCGCGCCGACGCTGCGGCCGCTGTCACGGCGGTTGTCACCCGGCGAGTGTTGCTCCTGTGGCTCCGCCGGACAGCTGAACGGCGGCGACGGAGGGAAGCGCTTGCGGCAGCAGGCAAGCGGGCCGCACACTTGTGTGCTCTGCGTGTGCTTGCCCACTGGCGGGCAGCATTGGCAGTGCGAAGCCGAGTCCGAGCGAGCGCTGAGTTTATTATCATGATTCGTCACGAGCGTGCTCTTGTGGGCAGGGCGTTTGCCGGCTGGCTGCATGTGGTGACCACTGCTGCACGGGCGCGCGCAGCCGCGCAGGCCGCTGACGCGTTTGCTCGCAGTTCGCGGCTTCGAACGGCGCTCGGCACCTGGCGGGCATGGGCAGTGCGATCGCTGCGAAACCGGCGGCTGGTAGCTTTTGCGCGGGCCGCCCGGGAGCGTGCTATTCGAGCAGACACACTGGCGGCATGGCGAGCGTGGGTGTCACGACGGAGCCGGGCCCGCGAGCTTCTGGCCCGCGCTGATGCAGGGCGGCGACGGAGATTGCTGCGGACTGCCTTTGACGCGCTGGCACGCGCGCCTCGTTTTGCTGCTCTCGAGCAACGGGTCCAGACCCGCAGTCTTGCCACAGTGCTGGCGGCCTGGCGTACTGTTCTCGGGCGGGCTGCCGAGCGCGCGCGAGTGTGGGCGCGGGCACAGGCCCACGCTCAGGCGGCATCTGCTGCACGGCTTCTACCGCGGGCTATGAGAGCGTGGCAGTCTTTTGTGGCGCGGCGACGCGCGGCACGCCGCAAGCTTGCGGCAAAGCGTCAGAAAGCCGACGCCCACTTTGCGCGTCGGAGCCTGGTAGCATGGCGTCGCGTCGCCCGGCAGATCGGGCTGGAGCGACGTCAGACTGCCGCCGCCAGCGCGCTCGCTGTCCGAGCTGTCGCCCGTCGCGTCCTTGGCCGCTGGCATCGATGGACGTGCTTATCGCGGGAGCTTGGCAAATTTGTTGCCCGGCGAAAGGCACGCCAGGTGCGGCAAGTGCTGCTTGCGTGGGCGAAAGTGACGTCTGCTGCGTCTGTCGCTCGAGCTCGCAAGCAAGCGCTGATTGTTGCGCGCCGGGCACGAGAGGTTCGAGCCATGGCCACGGCATGGCGGGCGTGGCGAGACGATGTTGACGCCCGCACCAACGCTCGACTTGAACTTGCGGGCGTGTACCGAGTCCGCACGCTGCTGCGGTTGGCGATGCGCGGCTTTGCCAGCCATGCGGCACAGAGCCGCGAGCTGATGTCCCGCGCCGAGGCACTTGAGCAGGCTCGGATGGAGAGTCTGGCCCGCCGTGCGCTTTTCAAGTGGCAAGAAGCGACTGCCGCCGCTGCAGCGGCAGCGGATGTGGCGCACTGGACGGCTGTGGCGGCCGCGCACCGCGACGATGCACTGATGCGTCGGGCGCTGCGTGGGTGGGCAGCGCATGTCGAGGCGCGTGCGCTCGCAGAGGCACAAGTCGCCGAGGCTGTTGCCTTTGCGCGATACCGCAGACTCACCCGCGCGATGACAACATGGCGAGGAGCAGCAGTGTTAGTGAGAGAGCGACGGCTGCTCCGCTACGCGTTTGAGTACTGGTTCGAAGTAACGCAAGCGACTTGCGAGTTTGAGACCCGCATCGACGCTCTTCTCCAGCTTGTCGACCTCAACACCAAGTCGCGGATGTTCTTCCGATGGAAACAGATGTACACAGGCCTGCAACTGTCAGAAGCCACGCGACGTGATCTTCAAGACAAGCTCGCGTAGCACCTTTTATTGAAGCCGAGGGACCCTGCCATGTGTCTTGGCGTAGCGCAAGTTCGCGTGTGAGTGGTGGCAGTGAAGCGAGTGCGACTTGGCGACTCGGACGGGGAGGCGGCTTCACCACAAGGACAGGCAGGGCAAGCGAGGCATATACGCCTCTTCCACCGTAGCAGACGCAGTCCATCGTTGTCGTGCGGCTATTACGGTGATGACCAAGCGTAAGCGCGGAGGCCAAGGCCAAGGCCAGGGCCAGGGCCAGGGCCAGGGCCAGGGCCACACCGGTGGCAAGGGCTCGAACAAGGGCAAGGCGGGCAAGCAGGGCGGGAAGCAGCGGCAACAGACGAGCGGGAGGAAGAAGCAGTCGTCGCAGCAGCAGCAGCAGCAGCAACAACAACAACAGCAGCAGCAGGTCGGGAGGAAGAGCGGAAAGGGTGGCGGGTCGGCCGGGGCCACATCGCCGATGAAGGGTGGCAAGAAGGGCAAGGGCAAAGGAGGCGGCGGGCCTGGGCAGCGAGGTCACGGGAAGGGAGCCAAGGCAGGATCCAGTGGTACTGGTGGTGGTGGTGGCGGCGGTGGTGGTGGGAAGGGCCGAAAGAGCAGCAAGAGCAAGGGCGGAGGCGGATCGGAGAGAGAGACCGATGCCAAGAGGCTCGCCCAGCGGCAGCGGACCCTTGAGTTTGGCTACAACACTCGCGGATACACTGCGTACCGTGCCCAAGTGCCCAAGGAACAGCGTTTGCCACACCATCCGCAAACGCCTGACAAGACAGTAGCCATGGGCCGACGCGAGTGGGACGCTGCTGTCCGCGAGTGGCGCAAGGCTCTGCACGAGTTCGATCCTGTCGAACCCGCAGACGAGACCACCGATGACGGTCGTCCGCGGCCGATGGTCGTCTCCTCGACCGCTGACCAGGAAGCTGCTATGGATCTTGCCGCTACTATCGCCGAGAGTGACATCAAGGACACTCTCACCGACGTCGATGCCGAGCGCGAGGCACTTGCCCTCCGTCGCGGCGAGTTCCCGTTGGAAGAGCCTGGTCCAGTCTCACCACGCGTCGCCGCCGTCATTCATCGGCTCAACGCTGAGCTTGATGTCGAGCTCGCGGCCATGTACGATGACTACAAGCCGGTTCCCCTCGATCTTGCGCCGCATCCAAGCAACCACTGACATGGCTGTCGGTAGAGCATCGCCAATCCACCAATCCAGCATGTACTCTACGCGCGAGGGCATCGCCATCATCATCATCTACCCATCATCTGTAGCAAATCAACCATATATTCTTTCGACGGCTTTTGTAGCCGGATTAATCCCCACTCGCTCTCAAACGTGCATGCAATCATCTCGTCGGGTGTGCCAGGGCCGGGGGGGGGGGGGGGGGGGGAGGTGACCATGGGCGGATTTGGCGCCAAAGTGGCAGGCAGAGTCGGTTTCTCGAACGAACCGAGCGACACGTGCCGAGAGGAGCAGGTGCGTGGGGCAGGGCGAGGGGGGGAGGGGGGGAGGGGGATGGAGAGGGGAGCAGACGACACCTGACGTCAAAGAGATAGACAGGGAGGGTCCAAAGCAAAGGCGTAGGGACTAAGCAGATGAACGACCCGTCTGGGCTGGATGAGCTTAAGTCGATGGTGACTACGTCGCTTGCCGCCAAGGGTGTCCTCGCCTCGCTCCGGGCCCAACTACGGGCGGCTGTGTATGAAGCTCTGGACGAGGCTGACGGCGGTGCTGGTGGCTCTTCTGGAGCTGCGCTGGTAGCTACCTGTGAAGACCATGTCCTCCTCCTCTCCCTTGTCGCAGACTATCTCCACAGTGCTGGTCTCAAGTACTCGGCTTCAGTCCTCATCGCTGAAGCCGGTATCGATGCCCGCCCCGACCCGCTCCCGCGCGCAGCCGCTCTTGCGGCTGCCCTGGATCTTCCGCACCCACAGGGCCAAGAGCCTGTCTTAGCCACACTCATCCGAACCGCAAAGGCTTTGCCTGCGTCGCTCCAGTCTGCTCAGCCCGAGAGTCACTCTCGCGATCAGTCGCCGCCGCGCGCCGCAGACTCCCACTCCTCCCCGGCCCCTAGCTCGCCGAAGGCGGCATCCTCGCCCGCAACCGCATACATGCCGACTTATGGCTCCAACAGCTCTTTTGTTGAGTCATTCGATGAGTCGATTCCCGAATCTGTACCCGAGGAGGTCGAGGAGATGCTCGATACCTCGCTGGTCGAGTCGATCGACGACGACGACGATGGCGGCGACGTGCTCGACCTACTCCCACAGGGCCGGCCCACTTTGTCGTACGGCTCACGTCCTGTGGCAGGTGCTGGGTTGAACTCTCGTCCAAGGCCGACCACACAGTCGTCTGTTGTGATGTTTGGCGACGACGACTCGTTTACCGAGTCTGTGCCCGAGGAGGAGCTGATTGAGGAGGAGACGCCTGCTGCTGTTCCCGCTCTTGCAGCAGCAATGACGCCCCCAGCGCATCGGGGCGGCGCCGTGGCATCTGGAGGGCTGTTTGGAAGTGGAGGCGGTGGACTCGGCGACGCACCACCGCTCGGGCGGCCTGCCTCGTCACACGGACGGTCCGGGCTTCCACCGCTTGGAGGCCGGCTGCCAACCCTTGACTCGAACGCGCGTGATCAGATGGCGCGCGATCTGCTGGGAGACGACTTTGAGGGCGATTCTATCGACGTGGGAGACGAGACCGATGACGACATGGCGCATCTGGCGTACCTCAACTCGCTGGAGACCCAGCTGCGCAAGCCGGTAGTGCGCGGCGCACCGGGCGCCAAGACCCAGGCCAAGGCTTCTGTAGTCACCGCCAATCCGTACCTTCATGATGCGTTTGAGAGCGACGACGATGACGGCGGCATGTTTGGCGGGCGCGATCTCGACGACGACGACGACGACTTTGACGACGACTTTGACGACTCGGACCTCGATGCGCCGATTGTCGACCCGCACCGCAACGACTTTGGCTCGCTCGCCACCTCTGACCGATCCGCCTCTCCGCTCGACGTTCGTGACTTTGACTATGTGGAGTCTGTTCTTTAGCCTTTACGATACAGAATGGACAGTTTTGTCCATCACACAAGCCGCGCTCCGCGACGCTCACAGACGTCGCGACGTCCATCAACCGCGGTAAAAGAGTAGTACAATGTGTCAATGGTTGCTGTGGCCACTGGTGGCCCACAACAACCTCGGACGACGAGGGCGTGGCCAGACGGGGCGACGTCGGCCGTGGCCACTCCACCCACCCACCCCCACACACATGCACACACAAACATAAACTCGAAGATACCGCAGGGCGACGTCTCTATGTACTGACGTGCATCTGTGGTCGTAGACGACGTTGCGTCGTCGCACATCGCGCTCGCTGCGGGCGAGTAGATGGCCTAATCTTTGGAGTGCTCTGTGATCTGGAGTGTGTGTGCCATGTCGTGTCCGTGTGTGTGAGAATCAGTTTAATGATGTAGACTAGAGGGTCCACAACCAACCGAACGTCGGACGAAGCCCCCGACCGTAGGAAGGGACTGTCCGGGCCCGTCTGGCGCCAACTTACTCGTGAGCCTCGTCATACGCATGAAGCGCTTGGACTTGGGGCCTGGCCTTGGGTAGGGGTCAGGACGTGGATCGGACCGGCGTGAGCCGGGCCGATTAGAACAATTATGCCGCCCTGCACGGGTGCAGGGGTTAGTTATCCAACCTTACGGCAGGGGGTCTCCGACCCGATAAGGTTGCATCGGATCTTGGGTGCAGGAGGAGGTCTTGTCCAGAAAGAGGGGGGAATGGGGGAAGGGGGCGAAAAGGGGGTAAAATGGCGTGTTGGGGGGTAAAGAGATGGGCGTTGGAGATGGCGTTGAAGATGGCGTTGACAATGGACGAGACACAGCAGCGCTGTTGAGAGCTCCTGTGTTCCAGATCACGTGCTGGAGAGTTGTTGCATGGAGTTAAGCAGAGAAGCACCTACAGGAACTGCAGGGTGCCACCTGCCGTGGGATTGTACGCCGGCCCTAAGTACCGCGAACCACTGATCTCACTACGGCGAGAAGACGGCCGCCACATAGGACATCCGTAAGTGGTGCGGCGTACAACTTGTTGGGTGCTCAACATCGACTGCAGGATACTCTAGTCACTTGGAATCCCTCACTGGGGCGCCGACGACCGATATTCCTTCAGATCCCACCCTCCAAGAGGCCGACCTCTGTCCTGGTTGCAGCTCAGGACCACCGAGCATCCGGCGGTCCACCAGGGAGAGGTTGGCAATATGGATGATAATGCCGACAACATGTGACGACACTGGTTGCCGTCGGCGGGCCGACGGCGGGATGGACACACATCCCATGGGGGGTTAGGAGGATCAGCGTGAGCGGGGCGCATGCGCCCTCGCCCCGCTGATCCGTCCACACCTCGCAGCGCCGTTTAGGGACGGATCCCTGACCGCAACCATCGGGGGCGACAAACGGTAGGTGCACCTACCGCCGGTCAACCCCCTTCGAATGAGACCGCACCCCCTTGCGGACTCCGGTCGCATGACGTTTGGCGGGTCATTTCTGACCACGAGGAAGGATGTGCAAGGGCGCCAGACGGACTACGTCCTGGCGCCCAGGGGGCCGGCTCCTCCCCTGGCCCCCCTTCCTGGTGGTACACGCTCCTCGGCCTGCTCAAGACCCCGGGTGCACCCCCGGCCACGGGCAGAGCCCGTGACTGGTTGCTACCCTTCACCCGGTGCCCTGAGCGCGGCTGAAGCCGAAGGTCGCGCGACCCCAAAAATTACATTGTCCACGACTCCCGCACTGTCCAAGGACAGTACGGCCCCCTCATGTAGGGGGTCTCCCAGGGTGTGCACTGTGTCATCCACACCACAGCCCTGTTTGTCACCGGGACTCCCGACCGCGAGCCTGCGAGCGGGAGGGGTAATTCCGGAGAGAGGAGTCATAGCCTGTCCGTCTCGCGCATCAAATGTGTGATCAACCACTCTTCGCAGCAGCTCGTCCCCCACTCTGACACGATCTGCTGGATCTCCGATTTTTAGGCGATGCCTTGCTTCGCCAATCCCCCCCCCTCCCCCCCTCCTCCTGCATCTCTGCCATGACTCGGACCAGGTTCCTTCTGGACATACTCCATGCCCGAGTGTGTGGCATGGCGCCCAGCGGGCGAAGCGTACCTCCATTGGCAGCGCCGACGACGACTGCGTCGCAAGCAGACCTTGCTGTCCCGGCGGGCTTTGCACTTGCTGGCGCGGATGGTCTTCCCTCGACACCAGATGACGTGGCGCGGATTCTGGCTGACTCGCTGATGAGGGATATGTCCGATGTGGTTGACGATGCCTGGTCTGTCCGTGGCTTTGTCAATCTGCGCCTCACAAACTCGGCTCTGTGGTCGGCCGTGGCGGGTCTTGGCGAGCGATCTGGTCTGGCTGCTGCTACGCAGAGCGGCGATGTCGGGTCTGCAGTGAGAGGACGGGTGCTGATTGATGCAGGCTCGCCAAACATGGGCAAGATTCTGCATGTAGGTCACATGCGGTCGTATATCTTTGGCGCTGCCCTGGAGGGCCTGCATCGTCTTGCCGGGGCGAATGCTGTCGACGTTGTCTCGCATGAGGGCGACTTTGGAACGCCGATGGGCATCACACTGGCCCAACTAGGCCCTGCGCCAGTGTTAAGGAAGCCAGGATCTGAGGATCGGGATGCTCTGGGAGCAGTCTCGCAGGCGTACGCCGACGGCAAGCGCCGGCTCGATGCGGGTGATGCTGCGTTTGGGGAGGCGGTGCAGGCGACAACGTTGAGGCTGCAGCACGCACTGGTAGCGCGTGCACGTCTCGCCGAGCTTGACACCAGCGAACGAGCACTGCTCACGGTGTACGACGAGGTATGTGGCGTCTCGCGCCGGGTCATCGACTCGTTGATGTCGACCCGCCTTGGTCTGGGATCGGAGAGGCGGCCCGAGTCGAGCTACGCAGCCATGCTCCCAGATCTCGTTGAGAAGCTCAAGCAGGTCGAGGGCGCACGTGAAGAAGACGGCGGAGGATGGGGCATCGAAACATCAGGATTTGCCGCGCCGTTTCTCTTTTCCAAGGCCAATGGTGGGTACCTCTACGCGACCACCGATGTGGCTGCGCTGGCGACGCGGCTGGCGGCGTCACCGCGCTACTCACGGATGGTGTACGTGACCGATGGCTCGCAGGCGCAGCACTTTGCGCAGCTGTTTGCCGTGAGCAGCAAGGCAAGCCAAGTGCTGGGCGGCAGCGTGGAGGGTCTCGAGCTTCGGCATGCTTCGTTTGGCATGGTTCGGGCGTCGCCCGGAAGCGGCAAGCTCTCATCGCGCGCAGGGGTACAGTTTGAGTTTCAGCTAGAGGCGCTGCTAGATGCGGCTGAGAAAGCAGCGACAGCCTCGCTGCAGAGCGGTGACGATCCGCGGCGACTTGCTGTTGCTGCTCTCAAGTACTACGACTTGCTTCGGCCGCGCGGGTATGTGCTCGACTTTGACGACATGGTCAAGTCAACGGGCAAGACGGCTGTCTACGTACTGTACGCACGGGCGCGCGCTCTCTCACTGCTGGCAAAGGCAGAGCGTGAGCCTGTCAAGTTGTTTGACGGCGCGGCTCCTGCGCTGGATGGGCCAAGCCGGCAGCTTGCGCTTGCGCTTCTGGGAATGCCTGCAGCTGTTCGGAGTGCGGCAAGCGCTTGCGCGCCCCACACACTTGCGGGAGCACTGCACAACCTCGCGGGCGAGTTCCACACCTGGTACTCGGCTGTGCGGGTGGTGGGATCGGTACACGAGGCTGCTCTCCTCACGCTATGCCAAGCCACGGTGAGCGTCATTGACGCCGGGCTCGCCGGGCTCGGCATCGACCCGCGGGTCGACGGGCTTTAGCGGCGCACAGGTGTGCGACTATCGCTGCGAGGTCAATACAACCAACAGGCGTGACTCAAATGTGGTGACCGGCTCATCGTCATCGTTCTCGGGCGGGTGGACGACGTCATGCGGCTCGAGGCCAAAGACGACCATCTTATCCGAGGTAGTGAAGCGAGCGGGCAGCGCAGGAAGTGGCCAGGCGGCGAGATGGCGAACCCGGTCGAGCGACCAGAGCTTGAGCTCGGCCGGCGGCGGCGGGGCTGGTGCGCCCGGGGCAGATGAGGGGTTGACCACTTGGGGTGGCGCACCGACCGAGAGCATGTGCGAGCCATCAAAGACCACAGCCAGGACTGGGCCGCGCTTGAGGGCAAAGTAGTTGTGCGAGACAAGGCGCCGTGGCATGTCCCAGACCTTGACCATGCCGTCTGCAGAGGCTGTGGCAAGGGTGTCCAGCGGCTTTGAGATCAATGTCGAGCCCATAGGCAGTGCAAACGAGGTAAGCGACCGCTTGTGGGCCTGGATCTTGTGGAGGAGAGAGGCACCCGAGCGCGCGACGGACCAGACCGAGAGCTGACCGTCGATGGCCGAGGTGACGGCGCGAGTGCCTGCGACGGCAACGGCAGTGACAGCAGCACCAGTAGCACCCGAGAGAGTGACAATAAGGCGGACCTTGCCGGTCGACCACAGATGGACGGATCCGTCGCGAGCACCGGAGACCAGCGAGTGCGGATCCGAGGCGAGGGCGGTGACCGGCGATGCCAGCGAGATGAGCTGCAAGCACTCATGCTGCGGCGGCTCAGAGCAGGCCTGCCACACTCGCATCTGCGAGTTGTCGTAGGCAACAATGAGAACGTCGGTTGGCGAAACAGCCACAGACGAGAGCACGACTGCAGTGGCTTCGGCGCCGATGGCGGGGTACGAGTGCACAAGATCAAACGAGTGCTTCTTCTGGGTCGGCTCCGAACTCGATGTTGACTGAATGATGTGAGAGCGAACCTGCCACCAGAAGATGGCGCCGTCGCCGTCGCCAGCAACAAGACCATCACGAGTGGCGTGAAGCGCGGTGATGGCATGGGACGAGAGCGAAGACCAGTGGAGATCAAAGGCAATGTCCAGGGGATGGTCCAGGCCACGAAGACCAGCCAGCGCCGACCTGGGAGGCGGCGGTGGAGGCGGTGGTGGCGGCGGGGCAAGTGACAGCACCGAGCTAGATTGCACCGAGCTGTCACCGGCATCGGTCACATCACGCGAGGTGGCGGATGTGGCGCGTGAGGCGGCAGAGCTGGCCTCGCTTTCAGAGTCGCTCGAGCTTGCGAGCAGAGCGTCATCACTCTCGGTCTCGTCGGCGTCGGCAGAGGCAACCGAGTTTGAGACCGACGGCGGAATGACGTCGATGGAGGCGGTAGGGGCGGAGCTCTCGACGACCGGGATGGCGACATCGGTGACGTCGGAGGCGACCGAGCCTGTCTGCGAGCCTGCGGCAGACTCTGGAGAAGCAGCGGCGGCGGAAGCAGAAGCAGAAGCAGCCTTGCGCTCCAGCGTGGCAGTGATGGACGCGATGCGGGCATCGAGCTTGGTGGCGCGGGCTGCGGCGCGCGAGTTGAACGGGAGCGGAGTGACTGTGATCGCGAGCGAGATGGTAGCCGGCTTGCGCACAAGATCATCATGGAAGGGCACGTCAGCATGCCACCATGACAGGGGGACAATGTGGTTGGCCGAGGCGCGGGCCAGGGCGCTGACCGCCGGGAGCGGGAACGAAGTCGGCCCGCAGACTGGATACATGGTTTCATCGTCGGGATGCTGGATCTCGTAGACGGCGATGTAAATGTCATCGCGTGTGGCGGCGCGGGCGTCGACTAGAAACTCAACGGCACCAGAGGACGTAAAGTCGATTACGGCTGGCTCGATGACCTCATAGTCGGCGAGGAAGCCGCGTTGGTCGGCTCCGAGCGAGACGACAACCTGAAGCTCGCCAAAGACGTCTGTACCCATGGCAACGCCATGAAGCGTACTCGGCGTAACCATGATTTGTAGAGCGGTGAGTTCCGGCCAGGCCTTGCGCTCCAGGAGGGCACGGGCGGAGATGAGGCGGGCGAGGCGGGTCTGGGTCTCCTCGTCGGCGTAGGCGGCGAGATGGCGCGGAAAGCCTGGTGGCGGAGCGCGCGACGGCGGCGCCACAGCAGCATAGGCCTCCGAGACCAGCTTTTCCGGAAACGCCCTCTGCTTTGTCCTCAACCACGCACGGGCTTTGACCGCCTTGGCCTTGCGGCGGCGAGCGAGCTTGTCCGCTGACGACTCGTGCGTGCGGCGTGAGTCTGGCAACGAGCGCGGGCGGCGGGCAGCAGACGGGCGCGATGGAGGGGCAGGCGGAGGGCGATGGCGGGGAGGCGGGACAGGCTCACGCCAGGGACGTGAGCGAGCAGGCCCGTCGATCTGCGGGACGACGTAGGCCGGGCCCTCGTCCGGGCTGGTGTCCACAAAGCGGAGAAAGGGCAGATCTGCGCCCATGTCTGCGCAGAGACTAGCCACCGAGTCCTCGAGATCGGCAACCAGAGCCTTCCGCCGGGTGTGCTTGGCAGCCACGGCCGTCAGATTGGCGCGAGCACGGACGAGTCTCCGTATGCGAGCCGGATCCGCTGCCCGCAGCGCCGCCACCGAGCTGGCCACCGACCGCGAGCTGGCGGTTGACGTCGTGGAGCCACGACGTGTGTCGAGCCAGTGGGACGCCATAGTGTGGCAGGTCTGTGTGTGTGTGTGGAGATAGAGAGAGAGAGAGAGAGTGTGTGTGTGTGTGGGGGAGGTGGAGTGTGTGGAGAGTGTGTGTGTGGTGTGAGGTGTTTGACTGTGGCTGTGGTGCGTGTCCGTGGGTGGCCGAGAGCTGGCGCGGCCAGTCGGCGGGCGGCTGGCAGCGGGCAGCCCCCCCCCCCCCTACCCCCCTCCCCCTCCCTTCCGACACCATTCGTTTCGGTCATGAATGTTCGCCCCCTCCCTCCGTCCCCTCCCCCCCCCTCCCCCCGCCCCCCCCCCCCACGCCCACGCCACACACACCCCACTACCCATCTCACAAATAGCATGAAACGGGTGGTGGTGACGGGACTTGGAGCGGTGACACCCTTTGGAATGGGCGCCATGACGCTGTGGGAGGGTCTGGCTTCGGGTGCGTCGGCGACACGGTCGCCGGCATCGGTGGCTGCCCTCACTCCTTCGGCACCGACTCACTGCACGGCTGTCGATCATCCGCCACCGCTGCCGATGGTTTCGGCGGTGGCTCCGGCTGACGTGCCCTTTGCTGATCTGGTGGCCTCGCTTGATAGGGCCACTGCTGCCCGCTCGTCGCGCTTTATCCATCTGGCCGCCGCAGCCGCCGCAGAGGCTCTGGAGGATGCCGAGTGGGCACCGGCTGGGACCAAGGCTGCGCTGCGGACAGGGGTGGCTCTCGGCTCGGGCATGGGCTCGATGGCAGACATCCACGATGGGACTCTGGCTTTGGTCGATCCCGAGCGCGGGCCGCGGCGAATCTCGCCGTTCTTTGTCCCGCGGATTCTGGTCAACCTGGCGGCGGGTACCGTCTCGATCGCCCACGGTCTGCAGGGCCCGAACCACGCGGTGGCGACGGCGTGTGCCACTGGTGCGCACTCGATCGGCGACGCGGCAAACTTTATTGCGCTCGGCTACGCCGACGTCATGGTGGCCGGCTCATCCGAGGCTGCGCTCGACCCTCTGGCGCTCACCGGCTTTGCCCGGGCCAAGGCGCTGTCGACAGCGTGGGCGCGGACGCCCGAAGTGGCGTCCCGGCCATTTGACCAGCTGCGAGATGGGTTTGTCATGGGTGAGGGCGCCGGCGTGCTCGTTCTGGAAGAGCGTGAGCACGCGATTGCCCGTGGCGCCCACATCTACGCCGAGCTCCAGGGCTATGGTCTGACGGGTGACGCACACCACACGACGGCGCCGGCGCCCGATGGGCGCGGGGCGCTGCGGGCCATGCGGATGGCGCTGCGGAGGGCGCGGGTTCCGGTCGAAGAGCTCGACTACATCAACGCGCACGCAACGTCGACTTCGCTTGGTGACGCGGTCGAGTACTCGGCTATCCACAAGCTGCTCTCGGATGCCGAGGCGAGCGAGCCGCTCCTGGTCTCGTCGTCCAAGGGCGCGATCGGGCACCTGCTCGGAGCCTCGGGTTCAGTGGAGGCACTCATCACGGTCCTTGCGCTCCACCACGGGGTGGCGCCGGTCAACACCAACCTCGAGAACATCGACGCGGCGCTCGACTCCGAGCTGGTCGAACTCGTCCAGCACAAGTCTCGCAAGGCTGAGCTCACCTACGCACTCTCCAACTCGTTTGGCTTTGGCGGGACCAACGTCTCACTCTGCTTTGCTTCGGGGCCTGCGGCTGTCGAATGATGATGACGAGGCTACTCACTCGTCCGAGTCCGAGTCCGAGTCGACGTCGTCGTCGAGGCGCGAGGGCCGGCTGCGGTAGCCGCCGGGCGACATGAAGAGGTGCAGCGGCGAGAGCGGCTGCTGGCCGGCAAGGCCGTATGCAAACGGCGAGCCAAAGCCGGCGCCAAACATGCCGGCCGGCCGCGGCCGGGTCATCGGCGACGAGAGCCACGGCGCCGGGTACGAGAGTCCGCCACCGACTCCGATCATCGAGTCGTTGCCGGTGTAGGCTGCGGTCGACGGGCCGGTGTACGAGTTGGCGGTGGCAGACACAGCCGGCGAGCCAGCGAGCGCGGCGGCCTGGGCGGCGTACTTGTCGAGGACGACCCGGCGCTTGGTCTTGAATGAAGCGGTGAGCTCCCGCTTGGCGACCGAGAACGGCGCCGGGGCAAAGGTCCAGCGGGCGACGGCGCAGCCAGCATTGTCGAGGCTGTCGTTGTAGGCGCGGACGGCGCGGTCGACAAGGGCCTTAACCCGGGCGTCAGCGGCGACGTCGGTGACGGCGTCCGAGACCAGATCGATGCCGTGCGACTCGAGAATGGCGTGGGTGTGGAGCGAGATGTCACGCGACGGCGGGCCGGAGCCCTCGGACTCGGATTTGAGGGTGACAAAGGCGCAGAGCGCGTCACGGTGCGAGCCAAAGACAAGCACGTCGGCGACAATGGGGAGCTGGGCCTTGAGCAGGGCCTCGACTGGCGCAGGCGCGACAAAGTTGTCCTCACCAACCTTGATCATGTCGCTCTTGGTTCCGTGGACAAAGACGTAGCCGTCATCCATGCGGCCGACGTCGCCCGTGACAAAGAAGCCCGAGTCGAGGACACGCCGCCGCGACGACGACTCGTCCTTAAAGTAACCCTTGAAGACGGTACGGCCCGAGACAGCAAGCACACCGTCGCCGTCGGCGTTCTCGTCCGCGAGCGCAATCGTTGTCGTGCCGAGCGGAATGCCGACCGAGACCAGCGGCGAGAGCTCTGACGAGATAGCGGCGACGCCCGAAGTCTCGGCCGTTCCGTAAATCTGCACAATATACACGCCTGCGGCAGCAAAGTACTCAGTGATGTGCGGCGGGAGAAAGCCACCCGACGACGCCGCGTAGCGGCACCGGTCGAGGCCCAGCACCGAGGCTTCAACCTCGGTCGGCGCCGCCAGGCACGCGCGAGCGAGATCCTCCCACACCCGCGGGTACCCGTTAAAAACGTCGGCCGCACGTCCTGCAGAACAGGAAGGATGGCCGACGACGCCGCATCGTCCGGCCCGAACCACACCACCGCGCCGGTGACGAGCGAGGAGAAGATGTCAAAGACGGCGTTGGCCACCAGAGCCAGCGACATGTACGACACCACATGATCGTCGCCCGTCGGGCCAGCACCGCACCCAGGCCCTGTGCCGCATACGCCAGGTTGTCGTGCGAGAGCATAGCCGCCTTGGGCGTACCGGTCGTCCCCGACGTGTACGCCAGCATGGCCGTCCAGCCAGGCTCGACCTTGCTCGACCGGCGCTCGACAAGCGCGTTTGAGATCGAGTGCGCTCCAAGAGTGAGGAACGTGGCCCACGACCAGACCTGGAACGGCTTGTGGGCAACGGTCTCGCCAGCCTCAAACGACGCGTCCGGATCCTGGGCCACCGCCAGCGGGAGTGCAGGCGGAGCGGCAGGCAGCGAGCCCCGGCGGGCCTCGGCCACCTCGCCGTTAAAGACCACCACGCCCTCGACAAAGTCCGACGCGCCAGGCGTCGACTTGATCTTGGCCAGCTCGGCCTCGTCGTGGACAAAGACAAACCGTGGCGCGGCGTGCTTGACCTGCCAGTGGAGCGAGGCGAGGTCGGCGTCCTCAAACAGGCCGACAGCCACACCACCCAGCGAGGTAACCGCCAGCAGCGTCGCAGCCCACTCGAGCGAGTTGGCGCCAGAATGCCCACCACATCGCCAGTCTCCAGCCCAGCAAAGACCAGCGACTTTGAGAGCGAGCGGACAAGGTGACCAGCCTCGGCCCACGTCGTGGTCACCCACTCGCCATTGGCTCCCACACTGCCATACGCCACCTACACCTCCACACACCCACACCCATACCCGGTACACACCATGCACATCCTCTTTAGTAAGTCCTACATCTCTCCACCCATCACTATGCCCCACACCAGCCCCTATCCGCTAGCCCCTGTTCGCCACCCCATGTTGGTTTTTTGGCCCGCTGCGGCCCCCCCCCCGCACAAGCATGACATGGAGACATACAGCATCAGCACTGGCTTCGAGGCGGGAATCAAGGAGATTGTTGAGGGTGGTGGCTGGAAAGTCGCCGTCCTCCACAGGAACAGCCACGCTAGTCTCGAGCTCGGTCACGAACGACTCGTTCATGTTCGGTGGTGCAATATGATGCGATGGCGTCGGGTGGTCAAGCCTGCCTTTGGTTGGCCCGGTTGGCCGGTTGGCCGGTTGGCCGACAGGCGGCTGGCGGCTGGCGGCTGGCGCTGGCGGCTGGTGGTGGGCGACTGTCTGCCTTGGGTCTGCCTTCAGCCGTGGCGATGAGGGGGGGATAATACAGTCGGTGCAGTATGGTGCGATGCGCATAGCTTTATGTGGTGGGTCGATGTTGCGAGCCATGTCACGGACACGTGATTACAAGGGCATTTCTAGATCAAAGTCCATCTCGTACGCCCTCATCAGCGGAACAACACGCTGCTGCCAGAGCTCTGTCGCGAGCTGGTAGTCGCTGTTGGTGATGGCTCTCTCGGTGTACGCTAGAGACCCGGCAATGATTGCCCGGACCGTGTCGAACCGCGAGTTGGTAAACGTCGGCGGAGGCCTCGCCCGCCATGCCTCAATCTGCTCGTTGATGGCAGCCAGAAGTGATGGGCTCGGCCGCGCGCTTGCCGCAGCCATCGTCAGGTGTCGACTCAGCTCTGCGGCGTCGGCTATAACCCGCTCAAACTGGGCATTTTCGTCAGCGTCGACCACCGGCGGTGGCTGATCCTCGTCATCCAGCCGACCATCCTTGAGCAGGTCGCCGATGTGCTCTAGTGCCGCGGCCAGAGGCCGCCCATCGGAGGAGAAACCGCCCAGGCCAAGCGCTGTCAAGTTGTCCAACAGCTTGTCTGTGGACACCAGCTTGTCTTCGCCCTCCCTGGCACCAACATGTCCCATACCAGGCGGCGAAGCTCGACGTGAATCACCATCTTGCGCCTGATCCGCACCACGTCCCAAACCACCAGGCTTGCTGCCATTGCGCCAAGCATCACAGCTGCAGCTCTCTGAGCTTTGTCCGTCATCTGCCAGCCAAACCATTCGTCCATGTCAGCGACTGCGATGAAGGCCAGGGTCGCGGCGATGAACGCCAACTCGATGAGCTTGAGGTGCGGCGCCCGGCCACTGTCGCTTGTCCGAACCGCCACATAGCTTCCATACGCCGCTATCAGAGCCACGCAACCCTGCATCCGCAGCCAGGAGTCATTGATTGTTGCCATCAATGCAACCAGTGCCAACTCGTATGCCGTTCGGATGCTCTGCTGCAGTTGCCGGCGACCGCGATGGATTGCAAGGAGGCCCCAGGTGACCACGCACGCTGCTGCCACCGCTGCTCCTTCGCTGTGCGGCCAGCCTCCACTCGCATGAGCCACCAGACCGGATCCGAGGCTAACAGGAAGAAAGGTTCCCACCAGCGGCAGAGCTTGAGCCATGATGCCTGGTCCAAGCGCAGGCCTGGGCGCCGGTACGCTGGCCAACTCGTCACTGCTGGTACTGGCATCGTCGTCCGACCCGTCGCGTATCGGCTCGCTACCGGCAAGCCCTACCGCGGCATGGACAGCCACAGCGACTACTGCAGCCGCTGGCGTCGACATCATCGAAGCTGCTGTCGCCGCGTCGGCAACTGTCCACTCCAGGGGCATACTGCATTGCAGTTGATCGAGTGCCGCGAGGAGCAGAGGCGACGGCGACGCCGCCGTCGCGTGAGTCAGCGCCACATGGATTGCCGCCACGGCAGCCGGTGTGTACAACAGAACATGGCTCGGTGTCCAGGATCCAGCCAGTGCTAGCAGCACAGCAGTGATTACGAACATACATCCGGCCACATACGGGGCTAGTCGGATCCACGTCGCGCACTTACCGCAGGTTCCTAGTTCTCCAGTCGGGTAAAAGCCCGGCGCGCACTCGGGACGGATCTCGATCGTGGCACTCCCAGCACGCACGCCGTCGACTCGGACCTCAACAGGATAACGTCCAGCTGTGACAATACGCAGCACTATGTCAAGAGCACCAGATGCTGCGCGTGAGCTACGCGTGATGCTCAGGTGACTCCCGCTGGTTGTGTCGATGACGGCGATCGCGGCCGATGACGCCGGGACTGGCAGACCATCGCGCGACCAGGCCTGCAGACTAAAGCGCAGCGCCTCGCCTGCAAAGCCCGAAACAACAGGAGCAAGCGTCACGTTGGCCGTGGAAATGGTCCGAACTTGAATGATCAACAGCGCTATGTCGAGCCCATGCCGCGATCCAATGAGCACGCACTCGCTGTCGGCTTTGCCGGCCGTGACTCGCCTCTCGTCCACGCGACAGCCAGCGGCGGGGGTGGTGGGGAGCAGCGCCACGGCTTCCACCCTGGGAGACATCGTCATACCCAGACTCGATTGCGCGCGCATTACTGCTTGCCTTGTTGGGCTGTTGGTGACCGGAATCGCACCCGGTACCTTCAGCTCGTCGTGCGCGTTGCCGATGTAACCCACGTTCACATCCAGCGCGACTGCACTGGCACCAGCGTATGCAATCACCTGCTTTGGCCCTGGGCTTGGAAACACCACACCGGCCGAGCTGACAATTGCATCGACCGGATAGCTCCAATTTGCTGCTACCGGGCTCGCATCAAAGATGTGCGGCGAGAACGGCGAGGCGGGCGGACGCGCTGCGTGGGTGATGGCCTGCAGGAGCGCGACCTCGCACGGGTTAGCAGCGTAGGGTGCAACGTCGATCGCAGCCCCCTTTCCCCGGGTGCAAAGTGTACAACGTGGGCTTTGGCGCCGTGTGCGCCTCGTCCACTGTCCCCGCCGCGTCCGCCACGTCCGCCTGGGAATTGCACCACGGTCGGCTCGGCAGCCATGCCGCCTGCCCCCGGGGCACCGGCCCGGCCGGCCTGGACACGTCCAAACGAGAGCAGACTCAGCTCACCGATCGGGCCTCGGATGACCAGCGCCGCTGCAGATCCACCAGGTCCAGAGCCGACCGTGGCTGGAAGCCCGCCATGCGATCCGCACCCCAGCTGGTCCTCATCGATCACACCACCGGTGACACAAGTGATCCGTCCAAAGTAGCTGGCGCGTCCGCGATATGCGCCCGAGTGGGCTCCGCCCCGCCCGCCTCCGCCATGACCGCGTGATCCTGCACCGCCAGTCCACGGTGCAAGAGCTGCCATCGACGTGGTGAGTGGATCAAGCCAGGGCACCTGCCCCAGGCGGCTCTCGCCGTCCTGTCCGGGCTCGCCGTCGCGGGCCGGGATGACCGGCTGTGCGACTTCGGCCGAGCTGCCGCTCATCGTCGCTCCGGGCCCGCCGATGTCTCTTGCGTCGAGTGGTGATGTGCTCTCACCATCTCCGGCTGCCATAAAGAACAGAGTCCGTCCGTCGAGGGGGCAATCGTAGACGCTATGACCTCGCCGTCCACCAAGCGCGGGATTGCGTCTTGGGTTGTGGCGCAGATCTGTGGGCTGTAGCGCGCTGCACTTGACGTAGTTGCCCTCAACCGCGGTCAAGTTTCGAGCCGAGACACCATCGCCTCCTGGGCCAGCAATGAGCTCCGCAAAGTGGATGTTGGTGAGAGCGTACGCTGAGCAGTCGGAGACAATGGCGCCATAAACGTTGACTCCAGGCGCACCAGGCTTGGCCTGTGCCGGGACATCGGCAGACAGGCTCACTCCGGAGAGCATCCATCGCGTTGTGTTCGTAGCCACCACCGGGGCAAGGATCGGTAGGGAAGTTTCGTTCCACGCAACTGCAAAACTAGAGCCGGAGATGTGGAGGCGGGTGAGGCGCGAGTCGAAAACCTGCACCCGTGGCCGCCCGCGGTCGCGATTCCCCCACCCGCCCGTCACCAACGTATCGGACGGCATCAGCATGGGCGCATCTATGCGATATATGCCTACCTCGAGGTAAATGGCAGTGCAGCTGTGTTCGCTTGCGTACGCAACGGCACGCTGCAACGAGGTCGGAACGCGCTCTGTTGCTGCCGCGTCGTTGGCATGTCGCAGCCGTGGCGCCAGCGGCGTTAGCGGTGATACCCAGACCTCTGTGAACGCGCTACACTTGCGCAGCTGTTTTTGTAGCTGTGCACTTGAGGCTATGATTGCAGCAGATGTGCCGTAGGTCTCGTGCTGTGACCGCGTGTGGCCATCAAATGTGAGTGTGACGTCGGGTGTGACGTTCCGTGCAAACTCGCGCACCCGCACCCCCAGCATCTGCTTGACCGGTAGTACCCACCAGCGATGCCCCACACGACCTGCACTCCAGCGTACCACAATGCCACACACCACGGCTACAAGGACAAGAGCGATAGCGCTGGTTGCAACATTGCGAGCCATGCTGAAAATCAAGAGTGCTGTGGTCGTCTCCCGACCGCCAGCCGACTCGAACCAGCTGGCCGGCCCGACTCGTCAAGACGCTCGGCGACGCGTTACTCGAGACCGCTAGCTCGAGTGACAGCGGCAGGTCAGACGTTTGGAACAAGGCACAGACTCATCTGATATCCAAGCAAGGCAGGACCATGCTGCGGCAAGTGTCTATCATTTGTATGAGGGGAGTGCGGGCAAGGGTTGCTCAAGCAGGAGCAGGAGGCATGGCCGCACCGGCGGGGTTGGCTGGAGGAGTGGGATGTCTGCCGCGGAGTTGGCTCTCGGCACCTGCGGCCGCATCTGAGGCTGGAGGCGAGCAGCCCGTGGCCGAGAAGGATACGGCCGGGAGTGGGGCGCTGGAGACTATATATCGGGGTCCGCTGGGTCGGCCGATCCGCGCAGTCAAGGTGTTCTCAGTCTCGTCGATGGTCCTGACAGCAGTCGGCTCGCCGGCGCTGGCCGTACTTGCGTCGGAGCACATGCCACTGCAGGCCGGGATGGCGATGGCCGGTGGTGCGATGGCGGTCTCTGCCTTTACCACCTCTCTGCTCTACTGGTTCACCAAGCCGTATGTGGTGAATCTGAGCGTGGATCCGGCATCGCCGGACGTGGTCCATCTGACCACCCTCTCGCTTCTGGGTCGACCGGCCAAGTCGGTTGTCCACATCGACGAGGTCACCCGCGAGCTTGGCCGCCCGTTTGCCTCGTTCCAGGTCCCATCCACTGGTGACCACTACTTTGTCCATGCCGGAGTCGGCGATGTCGAGAACTGGGGCCACGTCCTCTCCAAGCTGGCCGACATGACCAAGGACGACGTCGATGCCTCGTCCGCCGCCGCCAAGGTCCAGTCGGAGATCGATGCGCTCTCCCGTTCCTCAGAAACGTCCAGCGTCAACTCGGACACCAAGTCTAGCGCCAAGTAGATGCGCCGACTGAGTCGTTGTTGCCGCTGGCTGCATGTGAGTAGTTCAGCGCACTGCCCTGCTCAGTCCTGTCTCTCTCAATTGCATCACATCTACCTTTATCGAAGCCCAGGCTCTCACACCGGGTTGCGATCAAGATCGAGGAAGCCATAAGCTGTGGTGTGTGTGGTGTGTGTGTGTGTGGGGGGGGAGGTGGGACCCCGCCCCCCCTCCCCCGCCCCACCTCCCCCTCCATGAGCAATACAATCCGATTACCCTATCTACCACCTCTACAAGCAGCTCTACAAGCAGCACATGCACCACGCCTTCATGCCTCTCACGTTGCAAGTCATCAGAGTTGTTGTCTTGCGCCCGTTAGCCATCCCGTACCAGTAGCCGAGCGATCAACAGCCGCGCGCCAAGCGACCAAAGTCCGGCGGGCCAGGCCCTCGCGCCCAGTGAACAGCGCACCGCGCACAGCGCACAACACGCAACGCCACACCCAGCGCAGAGTAGGGCAGAGACAAGGGAAAGGCAGTGAGGGCAAGCGGAAAGGTCTCCAAGCCACCTTGGCTCATCCTGTTGCCTCGAACCGCACGTGTCTCTCTTGTCTGCCTTCCCTCTTCCTCCTTGCATGGCAAGCCCAGCGCGGTCTCGCCCGCTCGAGCCACTGCTGGCATCGGCGCTGTCGGTGGAGATGGAGACGCCCTCTCTCTCGGGCTCACGGTCGCAATTCTCGTCTCGGGCATCATCTTGGGCATCCTTGCCGTCGAGGAGGTCAGCATCGTCGTCGTCTGGCTCGAACTCGTCAAGAACCGGCGGGCCTGCGTCTGGCAGGCCTGTGTCGGGCATGTCAGGATCGGAAAGCTCGCGGGCGTTTCTTCGCGGGACGCCTGCAGGATCGTCAGTGCCGTCGCTTCGCAGTGTTAGCGAACAGTCGTCCGGATATGGGAGTTTGAGCAGCGATGAAGGCTCTGTGTACTCGTCGTACTACGAAGAGGCAGCCAAGTTTGCCAGGCCTGGCATGGTCCGGTGGGGCTCGCGAGCTTCGGCAATGAGCGGGCACACTGCGGGTGTGGGTCAGAGCTCGCCTCTGCGGCCGGCAGGCTTTCCAGCGTCAACTCGATCGGCATGCTCTCGCCATATGGACGAGCACAGACGACGAACAAGGTCATGCTGGAGCGGTGGAATGTCTCGCATGCCGACGATGAGTGGGAGCTGACGGATGAGCTGGGCCAAGAGTGCTGGTGCCGGCGGTGCAACAATCCCAAGGAGCGTGAGCGGCTGGACCGGTACCTGCGGACGTCGACGACGGGCAAGATCATGGAAATGACTCAGATTGTGCTCTCGATTCTTTCGGTGGTGCTCTACATTGCGGCCACGTACTTTGACAGCGAGCCGACGTGGGTGACTGTCTTTGAGATTCTCCTCGCACTCTTCTTCACTTATGACTATGTGGTGCACTTTTTGGCAGCGCGCAATCGCATCCGGTACGTCTTGTCGCCGATGCCGATGATCGACGTCATCACGGTGGTTCCGATGTACTTGCGAATGCTGCTGGCCAAAGAGACGGTCAATGTGGGCTTCTTCCGGGTCTACCGCATTTTCCGTGTCCTCCGTGTCCTCCGGTCGTACCGGCTGGTGATGTTGCGGACCAATTCGATCGAGCGCGAGGTGACAACGCTTGCGTTTGTGGTTGTGGCGCTGCTGTTTGTCTCTGCGGGTATGTTCCAGATTGTGGAGGCGCTGCACATTGGCGACGACCCGACGCAGGACATTGCGTTCCACGACTCGTTGTACTTTATGGTAGTCACGTTCTCGACGGTAGGCTTTGGCGACATCTCACCAAAGACGCGGATCGGGCGGATTTTGACCATGATGCTCATTGCGGTGACGGTCATTCTTGTGCCGCTGCAGACCTCTCGACTGATCAATCTCATCCAAGCTTCTAAGCCGTGGGACCGGTCGGTCAAGAAGCACAAGGTCAAGCACATTGTGGTGTGCGGGTCGTTCCAGGTCACCAAGCTCCGCGACTTTCTGGACGAGCTCACCCATCAAGACCACGAGTGGGCCAACCTGCACGTGGCATTCTCCATCCTGACGAGCCGTCGCCTACCATGTCGTGGCTTCTCATGTCACCAGCGTACAACAACCGGATCGTGTATCTCAAGGGCTCGCCGCTGGTGGATGCGGATCTACGGCGAGCGGCGCTCGACCACGCATCGCACTGCTACATCCTTGCGGACCAGCAGACCGGCTTTGACGTCCACGAGCAGGACAAGGCCACGATTCTGCGGTGCATGTCGGTGAAGGCGTACAACCCGGCGATCAAGGCCTTTGCGCAAGTCCTCTCGCCGGTCAACATTCCGCATGTGCTTGCTTCGGGCGTTGAGGAGGCGGTGTGCCTCTCGGATACCAAGACGCACTTGCTGGCCAAGTCGGTCGTCATCCGCGGCCTGCCTGCGTTGGTGGGCAACCTGGCGCGGTCGACGGCGGCCGAGGCCGAGGATCACGATGAGCAGTGGCTTCGCGAGTATGTGCACGGCGCCGGCATGGAAATCTACCGTATTCATCTGCCGCAGAGCATGGCGGGGTTGAGCTTTGCACAAGCTGCGGCGTGCGTGTATGCCAAGCTCGCTGCATGCCTCTTTGCAGTAAGTGTGGCTGCGAGCGACGACAGTGGCGGACAGCGTAGCGATTTTGGGCGCGAGCGTAAGATTGCGCTTAACCCGGACTACACCATCCGCGGACATGAGGTGGCGTACATTATATCGGAAGACGCGGTGGATGCCAACGCTGTGCGTTCGTTTGAGGTCGAGGACGCCGACCGGGAGGTCTTGCTCCGCAAGCTGACGCAGCGAAAGAGCCCGTCGCGGGAGCCGCTCGCGCCGCCGATCATCGCTCGCACCTCGCCGGTCCGCCCGCCACCCCACGGTACGCCGGGGCTATCGGCGGCAACTGTCGACGTTCGTCTCGACTCGGACGACTACGTCTACTCGGATGACGGCGGGCAGCCGCCGGCCATGGCCTCGGTCTCGATGGTCAACGTCATCAGGGCGTCGGACGAGGAGCAGGACGAGGAGCAGGACGGCGTTGTGGCAGACGCAAGCAACGAGGAAGAGGAGGAGGAGGAGGAGGAGCAGAGCGGGCTCGGGGCGAGCACGACGCTACTGCAGGAGACGAGTAACTCGCTGCCAGTGGGAACAGACTGCGTATTTGCGGTGGAGACGGTGCCTACGACCGAGCAGGATCTGGTGCTTGTATGCGGGATCTTTTCGCAGATGCAGACGTTCCTGGCGACGCTTGAGGTGATGTACTCGCCGGGCAAGCAGCGAGCAGTTGTGGTGCTCAATGCGGATCCGCCGCCGCAGGAGGAGTGGCTGATGCTGGTGGCGGCAACGCGATTCCGGATGTACTACGTGCAGGGCTCGCCGCTGCAGCACTTCGACCTTGTACGAGCCGGGCTGAAGCGGGCGGTGGCGGTGCTTGTGCTCAACCAAATGCTAGACCGGGTGCGAAACGAGGCGACAAAGCTTGCGGATCCGTCGCTTGTTGACGCTGACTCCATCCTAGCTCTGTTGACGCTCGAGGCTGCGTTGCTTGCGCCCGAGCCGACGAACCGGACGCTGGCGGCGGCACAGTTTTCGCAACGGCGGGAGAATGGGTCTGCTGCATCGATGCTGCTCTCGACAACGAATCTGCTGGACCTGGCGCTACCGGACGGGGCGTCAAACTCGCAGTCTGAGTCGTCTGCAGAGCACGTCCATGTCATCACAGAACTCATCCACGAGACGAACCTCAAGTTCCTCTCGCCGATCATGTTTGAGGAAAAGTACCGCGACGACATGTACCTGCTGCCAGCATTTGCAGCCGGGCGAGTGTTCACGTCGGCGATGGTGGACACGGCGTTCTCACAAACCTTTTATAACGACGGCATTCTGGAGATTGTGTGGCTCCTCCTCGGCTCGCTCGTCGATCCGATTCCGGGCTTGCCTTCGAGCCAGCATGCAGAGCTGCACCAGATTCCTGTCCCGCGGCACCTCATCCGAGCGTGCTACCTCGACCTCTTCCTTCACCTCACCCTCGAGCGCGGCATCATTCCACTGGGCCTCTACCGGTACCGGACCGATGACGGGCGCATCCACGGCTTCGTCTTTACCAACCCACCGCCGTCCGCCGAGCTCCTCCCTGACGATCTGGTGTTTGTTCTGGCCCGCGACGTGCCGGACTCTGTGCGGTATTGAATGAACGAATCTGAACATATGCAGAGATGATGCCACGTAGCAGCAGGCGCTTGCCACATTGCTCTTCTTTCTCATGTCCCGATCACCCTCGACAGTCTGCTTGTTGCCGCATGTCAAAGGGTGTTTTGTCAGGAGTTTTGTGCCAAGGGCAGCAAACGAGTGATTGGTGAAACGAGTGGCATGATTGGCATTGGGTGGCTTTGGGCGTTCAGGGAGCTGCGACTGGAGTTTGATTGTTCGGTCTGGCGGCGGGAGACGACGAATGAGGAGCGAGCGAGTGGGTGGCGAGAAGGGTGGGCGGGGGCGGGGGGGAGGGAGAGAGGCTGGGCAAGCACCCCACTCCGTTCGACATGGGTACGCAGAAGCAGGATAGAAGAAGAGGAACATACACTGCAGGTAAAGGTGGGAGTATGGCTGGCCTCACCTTGGCTGACCGTCACGTAGCCGCCTTGGCTACACTCGCTGGCTGGGCGGCGAACGTTGGCAATTTTTGTGTTGGAATCGGTCGGCCTGGTGGAGCGCGGGCCAGGCGAGGGCAGGAGGGGAGGTCTGGCGAGTGCTGCGGGAAGGCATGGAAGGGCAGAAGCCTGGGAGAGCCCCCGGGGATAGCTTTGTGTGAAGGACGCCCGAGTGTGAGTCCTGTTGCGGAGCAGAGGGCAAGGTGACGACGGCCGGGTGGCAAGTGCGGGCTACGTTTTTGCGGCTTTTCGTGTTCTTGGCCAACGAGGCGGAGCGAGGGCGAGCAAGGGGGGGAAGGAGACTCACAGGAGGAGCACGGTGTTGTGTGTGTGTGTGTGTGTACAGCCGCCTCGTCGTCCGACTCGTCGCTGCTGGGCATTGCGATCATGATTGACGAGCTGAAGGCGCCTGATACGACGCTGCGTGTGGCAGCGATTAAGCGGCTGTCGATCATTGCCGACGCTCTGGGCGTGGAGCGGACGCGGCTCGAGCTGCTGCCGTTTCTGACAGAATCGATTGACGACGAGGATGAGGTGCTTCTTGCGCTTGTGCAGGAGCTGGGCAAGTTTGTGGACTACGTGGGCGGGCCTGAGCACGCGCACACGCTCCTGCCTCCGCTCGAGGTGCTTGCCACTGTGGAGGAGACTGTTGTGCGTGACGCGGCTGTGGCGTCGCTCTGCGACGTGGCGTCTGTGCTTCCGCTGGACGACATGGTGGCCAAGATGTTCCCGCTGATCAAGCGGCTGGGGACTGGTGACTGGTTCACGTCGCGGACGTCTGCGTGCGGGCTGTTTGCGGTGGCGTACCCGTCGCTTCCCGGTGAGCACCAGGCGGAGCTGCGTGCGCTGTTCAACCAGCTGTGCCACGACGACACGCCGATGGTGCGGCGGGCGGCATCGGCGAACCTTGGCAAGTTTGCCAAGACGCAGGACAAGGAGACGGCCAAGGCGGAGATGACGCCGATGTTTGTCTCGCTGGCTCAGGACGAGCAGGACTCTGTGCGGCTGCTTGCGGTGGAGAACTGCGTGGCGCTCGGCTCGATGTTTAATGTGGAGGAGAACCAGACGTTCATTCTGCAGACTGTGCGCAACTGCGCTCAGGACAAGTCGTGGCGTGTCCGTTACATGGTTGCGGAGCAGTTTACGGCGCTGGCGGACGCGCTCGGCCCGGAGATCACGCGGTCTGAGCTCATTCCGGCGTTTGTGCGGCTCCTGCGTGACACTGAGGCCGAGGTCCGGACAGTGGCTGCGTTCAAGGTCACGCCGTTCTCGGCTCTCATTCCGCTGGACCAGGTGCTGAAGAAGATTCTGCCGTGCATCAAGGACTTTGTGGTGGACACCTCGCAGCACGTCCGGGCCTCGCTCGCGTCGGGCATCATGGGCATGGCCCCCGTGTTTGGCCGCAACCACACGATCGAGCACCTGCTCCCCATCTACCTCCAGCTGCTCAAGGACGAGTTCTCGGAGGTCCGCCTCAACATCATCTCCAAGCTCAATGACGTCAACAACGTCATCGGCATCGACCTCCTTTCGCAGTCGCTCCTGCCGGCAGTCATGGAGCTCGCCGAGGACTCGCAGTGGCGCGTCCGGCTCGCCATCATCGAGCTCATCCCACTCCTTGCCGAGCAGCTCGGCATCGCCATCTTTGACGAGAAGCTTGGCAACCTGTGCCTTACCTGGCTCGGCGATTCGGTCTTTTCTATCCGTGAGGCGGCGACCAAGAACCTGCGCGCCCTCATCAACGTCTTTGGCGTCGAGTGGGCCGCGGGCAACATCATTCCCAAGGTCCTCTCCATGTACACCCATCCCAACTATCTTTACCGCATGACCACCCTCATGTGCATCGCTGAGCTCTCCGGCGTCGTCGGCGAGGATCTTCTTCTCAACCAGATGCTCCCGCTCACCCTCCGCCTCGCCGTCGACCCGGTCCCCAACATTCGCTTCAACGTCGCTCGTGCCTTTGAGACCATCATCAAGTCGCTCCCGGCCGAGGTTGTCCAGGGGGAGGTCAAGCCGTGCCTGGTCAAGCTGACTGAGGACACCGACAAGGACGTCAAGTTCTTTGCCCAGGCTGCGCTTGCCCGCTGCTAAGTATGCGACTTGCCGGTAGGTCTCTGACCCCGCTCACCCACCTCCTGGCCCGTCCCGTCTCATTCGCTTTCCTCCTCTCTTCCTCTGGCTCTTGTTCTCTGCTGCCCCCCCCCCCCCCCCCCCACTCAAACGCGATATCGCGTGCGTCGTTGTATGTTCTGCGATTTTTCGCTCAACAGGTTGACCACCTATCAGCTCGTTGCGACTTGCGCGGGTTGACCGGCCGACCGGTCGACTGACTTCATTCTTGGTTCCGTCCACACGAGTATCGTCGACGCCACGACTCCACACGACCCTACCCGCCCTCCACATCCCCCACCACTACCTCACACTTCAACCTCACCCACTCCACCCCTACTTCCACCCCTACCTCCACCCCCTACTCCCACCCCCCTACCCCACCAATGTCGGCAGCAGGTGCCGGGCCATCGGGCGCCGCCAGCAGCCGCAAGAGCCGTGGCGGGCGGAAGAAGCGAGCGCGGGGAGAGTCCAAGATTGTGATGCTCTACCAGCAGACGGTGGCAGAGAAACGGACCGAGCTGATGCTGCAGAGGGAGAATCCGTCGGGCAAGGACGAGGCGACGCACAATGCAGAGATTCGCGAGCTGCGGCTGGAGCTCGAGGCGGCGCGGCTGCAGCTGGCCAACGCCATTTTGGCCGACAAGGTCAACGAACACCGCGACATGCAGAGCCTCGACCTCAAGTCGTATGGATATCCTGACGTGCCCGAGTCGATCTCGGCGCTGACTAACCTGACCGAGCTCGACCTCTCGTACAACACCGTCCGCGAGCTCGATCCTGCGCTGTTCTCGTCACTCCCACGGCTCCAGACCTTCCGCATGGTCCAGAACGAGCTTATTGAGCTCCCGGAGACTATCAAGTTTTGCACTGAGCTTGACGAGCTCGATCTGCGGTGGAACTTTCTCGGCGATGTGCCCGATGGCCTGTTTCTCTGCAAGCGGCTGACCAAGCTGCTGCTCTCGTACAACCAGCTTGCAGAGCTCCCGCAGGGAGTGACCGAGCTTAAGGCGCTGCAAGTGCTCAAGCTCGACGTCAACCGGATGATGTCGCTACCGTCGCTCAAGGGCCTCGATTCGCTGCAGGTGCTGGCCATGTCGCGGTTGGGCAACTATGAGGAGCGCAAGAGCGGCATCAAGCGCGAGCGGACCCACCGCCGCAAGTTCAACATGCTCCCGCCGGGCATTGAGGCGTGCACCTCGCTCACAGAGCTGTACGCTGTCAACAACCAGATCAAGGAGCTGCCTGAGGCCGTGTGCGAGAAGCTCACCCGGCTCACCAAGCTGCATCTCAACGGCAACCGCCTCGCCACCCTCCCGCAGTCTTTCACCAACCTTGTGCGGCTCCGCGAGTGCGATCTCTCGCGCAACAGGCTGACCAAGCAAGCGTTGCAGGGCTTTAGCAACATCCGCGCCATCATGACCTCGCTCTTCACCCCACCGCATGGTGGTGAGAAGCCGCCGTTCTTCTCCATCGAGGGCAATGTCGGCATCGACGAGCTGGAGGATCTCAACACCAACAACGATGCCCAGGACGATCTTGACAATGGTGACCTGAGCGACTCGTCCGACGTGTAGTCGATGTTGGTAAAACATCCAAGTCGCTGGCTGTGTGAGGAGAGAGAGAGAGAGAGAGAGAGAGAGAGAGAGAGAGAGAGAGCGGGCTAGGGTGTGGTGCAGCGGCGGCGCTGCTGTCACGCCCATTGGTCGGGCAATGGGACTGAGCCGGGGAAGGCACAGGCTTGGGCTCGGAGAGACGGAGACGGCCACCCCACTCCACCCACATCACAGGATGCTGCGCGTTGCCACCGTACGTGCTTGTGCGAGTAGTGGGCATGGCAAGGAACTAGCCTGCCTGCCATGTCCGGCCGTGACAGAGGCTGCAATGAGGTGCAGCGGGTGTGTATGGTGTGAGTGTGTGCGGTGGCGATGGCCAGAGTGTGTGGCCGAGGCTAATTTTTGGCCGCACCGGGTGGGGACGCGCAAGGCCACTGGGGAGTGATAGAAAGGGGTAGAGAAGCTCCAAACACGGCATACCATGTCCCTACTTTCCAACCTTGTGTCCAGGCCGTGTCTCCCTCCTCCTTTGCGTCCCTACCTCCCTCCCCATCTCCCCCCCCTCCCCCCGCCCGCCGTCAGAAGAAGGCCGTGAAACCGGGATGTCGCGCCCGATCGATCAGCCGCTCACCCACCCCTACCCCCCCTCTTCCCCCCCCCACCCCTTCCCCCCACGTCCCTCTTCACAGTCGCTGCTCACACCGTCTGCCGCCGCTGTGCGGTCGTTTGCTGCCACTGCCGGCGCGTCTGCCGCGCTGTCCAAGGCGCAGCGGGCGCAGCTCAAGGACGGCCTCGCCTCGGCGGCGGCGTCCCACCCGGAGCTCCGCGGCGTGCTCGACGGACTGACGGATGCGCAGATCGATGCTGAGTTTGCCGGCTACTCGGCCATCCGTGAGCAGGCCAAGAAGGAGAAGTGGGACGACCACAAGCTGACCCAGGAGCTCTACCTCTGGCGCGTCCGCGAGTTCCGCGCCAAGCTCACCAAGGTCCAGAACCAGGAGGTCGCTGTCTCCGCCGATGCCAAGGCCGCCGCCCTCTCTGCCATGCAGAAGATGTACGGCTCCGAGGCCGAGCTCGGCATTCCGCGCGCAGAGGTCGACGCCGCCGTCAACTACCCGGAGAAGATCAAGGTTGGCCAGTTCTAAGCTTGTCTGGGCTCTGTCCCCGCTCACGACCACCGCCAAAACCCCAACAAACGCGGCCTAGTCGCAGCAGCAGCACAGCAGAAAGGTAGAGGGAGGGAGGAAGGGAGGGAGGGAGGTTGGGAGCGGAGGGGAGGGTGATGGGCGCGCCTGGCGAGGCTGCTGTTGGCATCGGCCGGTGCCGGTGCCACTAGCCGTTGCCAGTTTGAGCATTGGCCGTTTTGGGTTGACAAGACGACGGCGATGGTGAGAGGCACCGACATTCGACGCCAGTCATGCCGGGTAGGCATTCGCGGCCGCCATCGCCTACGCTAATGAGAATGGATGAGAGCGAAGCGATGGGTCAGCGGCAGCCGTCGCTCTCGGCCTGCTCCCTCCGGCCTGCCCTCGGCCTCCGTGCCTTTCGCCACCACTCGCCCTCGTTTGCCAGCTCGCCCGTCCAACGGTCCGACCGCGTGCCGGCGGCTGCCTCGAGTGCAACGGCGGCATCGGCCGGATCGAAGCGGCGGCGGAGAGGCTCGGCGAGCGAGAGACTGGGCATAGAGTCGATGGATGCACTGGCGGACTCGCTCAAGCGCAGACTCTCGGCGGAGCAGGCGGCCCGGGCGGCGGCCGAGGCCGAGGCTGTCCGTTGGCGCGAGCGGGCGCTGGCCGCCGAGTCCCGGCTGGGCGACTTTGAGAGCGACGTGCGGCGATCGCATTCGCTGGGCGCGTTTGCCGAGGCTAGGCTGGGCACACGGATCGAGGCACTGCAGTCGGAGCTCGACAGAGCACGGGCGGCAGCGGCAGCGGCGGCAACGGGTGAGACCGAGATGCTGGGCAAGCTGGCACGGGCCGACGAAACGGCGGCGCACCTGCAGGAAGCCCTGGCGCGGGCACAGCATCGGATCTCGGATCAGGGTGCTTTACTGGCCGACTACGAGGGGCAGCTGCGAGAGCTGGATGCGCTGGTTGGCGCGCTCTATACCGAGCGCGACGGGCTGGCGGCGGCACGGGAGGCATTGGCGACGGCGGCCGAGAGCAGCCAAGCCGAGGTTGCGCGGAGCAGTGCCCAGCTGGCGGCCATGCAGGGCATTGTGAACGCGTACGAGGCCAAAATGGCAGCACTGGCCTCGTCGTCAGCAGTCCACACTGAGCTTGTGCGCGATCTGCGGTCGTTCCTCGCCGAGACGCAGGCCGGGAGTAGGCGTGCCGCCGGCGGCCTGCCGCTCGTCCGGTCGTTCCTGGCCGAGAGCGGGCACGATGCAGGCAGAGTGCCAGGAAGCGAGGAATGCGATGACGCCGAGGTTATCTCGGTCTCCTCGTTGTCGTCTTCGTACTCGTCGAGCACGCTCAGCACGTCGACGCAGGGCCAATCGTGAGGCGGCAGCCCCTCCCACTCGTGCAACGAAACGAGTCAAGAGGCACTCGGCGGGGTGCGGCGGTAGGTCTCGGACGGGTCAAAGCCAAGGCCTTCCATCATGGAGGCAAAGCCACGAATGAAGCATGTGGCAAAGCGGGCGAGGGTGGGGAGCGGGACGGCATTGAGCAGGGCCTCATCCAGCACGGTCTCGACGCCTGCGGCGTTGCGCATGAGCGAGATGAACTCGTCGAGCGGCAGGCCGTAGCCCTTCTCGACGTTGAGGATGCCGTGGAGGGTGAGGACGCCGTCGGGCATGATGTGGACCACGCCGTTTCCACCGTCGACCGCAACGTCGGTGTCTGATGCAAAGAGCGAGATGAACCAATCGACAAATCCGTCCTGGCCCTGCGGAGTCGTCACATCCTCCCACAGCGTGAGCGTACAGTAGCTCTGCATCATGGTGGAGAACTCGTTCTGCAAGTACTCAGACTCTTTGACAGCGCAGAGATCAGCAAACTTGATGAGGTCGACAAGCTCAAAGTAGCCCTTCTTTGCCTCATCGATGACATAGAGCGTCCCGAGGTGGGTGAGCGACAGCGTCTCCACATCACCGGGCGGCTTGATCTCGATGATCTCGCGGAGGTGCTGTCCAAGCCAGAAGAGTGTCGATATTGATGCAGCGGAGGTACCAACGAGAGAGAGAGAGAGAGTGTGTGTGTGAGTGTGAGTGTGTGAGTGGTGTGCGGGTGCTCCCCCGCCCTCCCTCCCTCCCTTGCCCTGTCGCCCCTGTCTCCCCTCCCCCCCCCCCCCCCCTCTCCCCCCTCTCCCCCCTTGCAAC
>NW_013657651.1:232793-235003 GCF_000142905.1 Thecamonas trahens ATCC 50062
ACCCCCCCCCCCCCCCCTGCGCCCCCTTGCCACCCCCCCTGCCTCTCCCTCCATCCTACATACAATGATTTCCTTGCCGTCAGACACCCTTTCGAACTCTTCCTGAAGGTGTGCCTTGACAGAGGCATTGCCCATGGTTGACTTTGGGCTTCTGTCGAGTGTCGTCGCCTGTCACCCGCACGACCTGTCACCCGCACGACCGCTTGTCTGGCCCGCCCGCCGTCAGTCAGCGAGCTGGCGGTCCACCTACTACCTACTGATGCCATCGAGGGCAAAGCTACTGTGTGGGACAGCCCTCTGCTCGAAAGTTCACTTGAGAAGATCGATTGAGGGAGCGCTAGACTTCATCACCGGACGATGACCAGCCACCATCAGAGTGCGAGGCGCGCTGCGTGCCCGGCTCGGCCTTGTCGGCTTGGGTGCCGGATTGTGGGGTGTGGGCGGTGGCGTTGTGGACAGGCGGCGGTCCGCCGGCTGGTGGAGGCGGAATAAACGACGTATCGTACTCATCGCCATTGCCAGGCGGGGTGCTGCTGCCATTGTTCGGCTCGTGAGGCGGCCCACCTGAAGGTGGCCCACCTGAAGGCGGTCCACCTGAAGGCGGTCCACCTGAAGGCGGTCCACCTGCAGGCGGCGGTGGAATGAAGGATGTGTCATACTCTTCCGATTCGGGAACCTCACCGCCACCAGCGGCGGGAGGGGCGTCAGGATCGGCGGCGGCGAGCTGGGCCTGAAGTCGTTCGACATCGACCGACGACTCGCGATTAGGCGGCGGCGGAGGCTGCTTGCGGCGGCGGAGCAGAGTCGAAAACCGCTTTCGTTTGCGATCCGGATCCTTGGACAATTTCGCCTTGCCCTTCTTGCTCTTGCCGGCGCTCTTCTTCTCTTTCCTAGACTCGCCTCTTTTGACCGGCGACGAGTAGGTGGCGACAGCCGACGGGCCGAAGGAGGCTGCGGCGGCGCCGGCGGCGGCTAGATCGGCAAGCGTGAGGTGGCGACCGGCGGCACGGCGATCGGCGCGACGCTGGCGGCGGGCAATCTTCTCGCGAATGAAAGGCGCACCAAAGACGTCCTTGAACATTCGCTGGAAGAAGACCCGCTTCTCGGCCGTGGTTGTGATCGACGCCTGCTCCGTCACAATCGACGAAACGTCTGAGGCTGAGAGTGCCTCGCGGGTCTCGCCCACAAACAAGTCCATGTCTGTCTTTTCGTCGCACTGCGAGAGAGCGTCGGAAATCTGCGACGCCCACTGGTCCGACGGCATCTTGACAAACGAGCGCACAATGGCCATCAGCTGCCGCACAAGCTCCAGCCGTGACTTCTCCACACCCTCGAGATCGGTGATGTACTGCGGACGCAACTCACCAATGTACTCTTCCTCGGCCGTGTTGAACTGCTCCACAGACGCCTTGTATTGCGACAGCGCAGCGTCGGCCTTCTTTTTGAACTTGAGATAGTTCTTGGACGACATGTCGTCCGATGCCTCTTTTGCTGCGTTGTTCCGCGCCTCAGACTCCTTCTTGCTCGTCTTGATCCTGTGCCGCAGATCATCCAGCTCCTTCAGCTTGGCCTTGTTGTCTGACGCAAGCCGCTTGGACTTTTTCGACGCAGACTTGGAAAACGCGCTCACTGTGTCGTGGAAGACCGAAAACCGGGTGTGGAACCGCTCGTTCCACGCCGCCATCTGCTTGACGACGCCCGCCGTGACCGACAGCGCATACGAGTGGGTCAGTTCCTCACCGCCGACGCCCTTGCCGCCTCCCCGCCCGCCGTTGGCCAGCCCCTGGTCCTCATCCTCCCCACCTTCTCCTTCGCCGCCACCATCTCCCACCAGATCACGTTCCAGCGCCTTGATCGACTTCTTCAGCGTCTTTGCCATGTCAAAGAAGCCGACCGCTAGCTTCTCAATCATGGCCCCTGCCGCCCTCAGCTCCCCCAAGTTGGCATCCGACCGATCCCACAGCCGCTACTCCCCTCCCACCACCCCATCCACCAACTGCTTCCATAAGTCCATCTTCTCCCCTCCCAATCCCCCGCTCCCTGTGCGAGCTTTTCGGCCCCAGGGAGGGCCCTGCCTGCAGACGCGTCCTCGCTCTGCCACTCTAAGATTTTGTTCATGGCCGACTGATCGTTCTGTCGAGCCAACCTGATTGACGCTGCCTAGTCCTGAGATGGGGCGATAAAGAATAAGGCCTAGCGCGGGCGGCCCG
>NW_013657651.1:235145-247404 GCF_000142905.1 Thecamonas trahens ATCC 50062
CCCCCCCTATGCCCCAAATCTCGCATGTTTGCCAGTTCAGCCACGTGCCAGTGGCATCCAATTTTCTCTGACCCGCACAACACGTGGCGGCTCACCCCCTCTGCAACACGTGCAGAGGTACGTTTGTGCAAAGGCAGAGCTCATATTATTTCCATCCTCGCTCCTCCTCCTCCTCTCCTCCTCCCCTGCATCATCATCCATCGCCATGGCTCGTGGCTACAGACTTTGGAGAGTGTGAAGGAGGATACCGCCGGCAACGCCGACATTGAGCGACTGGACATGGGTGCCGTGGGCGCCCGGCTGTGGCACGATGCGGACGCGAGCGGCGGCGGCAGAGGCAAGCGGCGCCCGCACGCCTTTGGCTTCAGAGCCAAGGACCAGAATCGAGCCTGGGGCGGCGTGATGAGTGGCGACGTCGACCGAGTCGTCCGCCAGCGTCGAGACAACCAGCTCGGCGCTGTGATCGGACTGTAGCACCGTCAGCGTCCGCACAAAGGCCGAGAGACGGAAGACTGCCATCGACTCGAGTGCCCCGGTTGAGACGTGCGATACCACCGGTGAGAGCGGTGCAGTCTCCTTGTCTGGAAGC
Organism: Thecamonas trahens ATCC 50062; assembly: GCF_000142905.1. Taxonomy (NCBI): domain Eukaryota; order Apusomonadida; family Apusomonadidae; genus Thecamonas; species Thecamonas trahens. Next base: position 235,735 of record NW_013657651.1, read on the forward strand.
AGGAGGACCGAGACGCCGAGAAAGGCCGCAGTGCGGACGAGCGAGCCGACATTGTGCGGGTCGACAACCCGATCAAGTGCGAGTGCGGCCACGGGCCCGCTGGCATGCGCTTGCAGTGCAGAGGCCAAGTGGACAAGCTCGCCACGGGCCTCGGGCGAGACATCGATTAGCGGCAGTTGCCCGGCGAGGAGCACCACGCCTTGATGGACCGCGTCCGGGCCAGCCGCCCGCTCCAGCGCGCCTGCGCCGACCGACTCGACAGGCACACCCGCCGACGCTGCTGCCTTCACCGCCTGTTCTGCATTACTCGTTCCGTCGCGCACCAAGAGCCTGGCGCGGCTCAGATCACGCCGTCGCGCCGCCAGCGCCCCCGACACCGAGTGCCACCCGTACAGCGCATCGAGGCCGTCGTTGCTCGACCTGTGCTCGCTGCGCCCGCCGCCCCAGCCTGATCTGCCCCGACGCCCCGTCGCCCGGCTCCCTCCAATCCCTCCGGCCCCTGCCCGCCTTCCCGATGACTCGCCCGCCCCACGCCGGCTCTGCCTTCCACCCGCCCGTCCACCGGCCCGACCACCCGCCCGACCACCCGCCCGTCCACCCGCCCGTCCGCCAGCAGCACGCACACCAGCCGGCAACACATGGTACCATACGCGGCGGAACATGATGTCGGAGGCGTGGTGGCGAGATGAGTGCCGAGCGCCAAGTCAGCCTCCCAGCACCCAGCACCTACCTCGTGGCGCACCGCAGACATCACAACTACAGCTGAGGATAATGACGACGCGTTTATCCCTTTGCGGTACGGAATAGACAAATTAGTCCGTCGCGCAAGCCGCGCTCCGCGACGGCGCTCGCCGGCGCGTTTGCGTCGCGCGACATGCTCGTCCTCGACAAGGTCCTCACGGCGCTCAGAGTCAACGCGTACCCGGCGCGCGGCGGCATGGCGTCGCTCCCGGGCGTGCGCACGGCGCTTGTCGCCGACGCGCGCGCCGAGCGGGTGGCGCTCAACTCCAAGTACCAGCAGCAGAAGGGCTCGACGGAGCCCGAGTTTGCCGAGAAGAAGCTCCACCGCGAGCTCGCACGCGTCTCGCTGGCCAGCTGCCTGGTCGTTGTCGCCGGCGATTACGAGCCCAAGCCCAGCGACCGCCTCAAGGGCCAGGGGAGGGTGTCGATTGCCGACATCGTCGCCTCGTTCATCGCCAAGGGTGACCCCAAGCTCTCGACCAAGCTCCCCGAGTGGGGCACGAGCAAGGCGGTCGCCGGCCTCGCTCCTCGTGTCGGCGGCGGCCACGCCGACCGGCAAGCTCATCCGTCGCAAGAAGATCCACGCGCTCTTCCGTCCGGCCGCTGTGTTCAACTCTGTGATGTTTAACTTCCCGGTCGTCGGGATCGTCAACGACAAGCTCCGCACCGTCCGCGGACGCCTGTCCTCCGGATCAGCGTCGTACGGCACCTCGCGCGCCTCGCCCATGCTCCCAGGTCGGGCATCCTTCATGCGGGCGTCTACGTGTCGGCCGCCATCACGTGCGGGCGCGCCTCCCACCTCAAGCCATAGGCCCAGCAGGTGTCGTGCAGCGCCGGCCGGTGAGCTGGAAGTCAAGCGTCATCGAGTTGTTCACCTGGAGACGCGCGACAACGCGTCCGAACGACCGCACCGCTAAGGGTGTCAGTGACGATGCCAGGAGTGGACGTGGCGACTTTCGTCATTTCGGCCAATTCACCCAGAGTCGGCCAGCGGGCCGTAGACGGCGTCAAAGGCCGCGCGGGCCTTACGATTGTTCTTCTTGGCCGATCGTGCACCGGCGCGACGCGCACGCTGCGTGCTGGCCTTGGCCTCCTTCCGTGCCTTGATCTCGGCCTGCTTGGCCTCAAAGCCCTTCTTGTCTGCCAGCCGGTACGCCACCGGGTCAAACGAGCCGACACCGGCGTCGGCCCTCGCTGCTGCCTCGGCACGCTTGCGCACCGTCCGGTTCCGCACACACTTGCCCTTGTCCTCCGATCGCCGGACCTTGCCGGCCGGGCGTCCGTTCACGCTGCGATTCCACATTGTCTTGCTATTTGGGTGTTGCTCAGCTCCCCGTTCGCCAAATCGCGCTCCGCGCCGGTGGTTTTGTCCCGGCTGCCCGCGGCGAGCCGAATGGAAGCCCTCTTCGGCAGCAGAAGAGCATTGGAAGAACCGTCCCCTGGAGACCCCCATCCACCCTCCATGAACACGCTTGGCTGCTTTCTGCGGTCCACCTGCTGCAGCCTCCCACTTTTGCTTTTTCACCTTCTCTTTGCTGCATTCTACATCGAGATTGAGCCGAGACCGTGTCCAACGATAGTCTCTGCATGAATTAATCGTATGCCCACTCGAGCCGTCGTGTGACTTGCCGAACCCAATCGAAGTGCGCGAAGACTCGCGCCAAAACCCGGCCCTCCCCAACCCGCACCACCCGCATCCAGCAGAAGCAGGCCAAGCACAACACCGATCGCAACCGCTCTCGTCTCCCGTCCCGCCGCTAGGCAACTCCTCGAGCCCCTGCGCCGACGTATCCACCTTCCCCTTCCGGAAGCTCCCCCCACCTCCCCTCCTACATCCCCCCCCCCCTCCCTCCCAGGCGGATATGTCCGTTTCGGTTGAAGTGGCTACCGCTACCCCGACGCGGCAGGCCCGCATTCAGTGTACGGTGCGGGAATGGGGAGGAACAACAGGGAGGAGGTGACCAGGAGGAGGAGGAGGAGGAGGGGAAGGAGGCAATGTCCACTCACTCCCACTCATCCGCTTGTCGCTCTGGTAGGGGCTCCGCGTGACTCGATCGCCTCGCGGTTGGCTCCCGGCCGCCCGGTTCGGGCAAACGCCGCCGGTGGCACGCCCGCAACACCCTCTCACCGGGCTCGCCGTTTGAGACTCCGTTCTCCTTTGCCGAGCCTGTTCCCGAGTCGAGCTTGTATGAGGTGCTCCCGACGCGGACAGAGTCTCCCTTCCATGCCATGCTCGCCGATCTGGATGTCCTGGACTCATTCCTCGCTCGCACAGATTGCGACCTCGAGTTCGAGCTCGAGCTCGAGCTGAGCGATGTCGACGATGCGGGGCTCGATGCAGACGCCACAGCTTCGGACATTGAGTGGGGGCCTATCCGCGACGAGGCGCCGTGCCCGCTGGCCTCGTTCTCGGTCGAGTCTGAGGTCGAGCTTGTCGCCGCCGAGCTGACGCCGGAGCAGTGCTACCTGCGCATCCCGGCGGCAGTCCGTCCGATGTTTAGGTCGGGCGCGCTTTCGCTGGTCACTGTCCAGGCCCTGGAGACGCTGCTCCTTGACGAGCTCGATGCGTCGTCCGACCCGGAGCCGACCATCTCCATCGCCATCGAGTCGTCGTTCCACCGCCGCCTCTTCCACGGCATCGCCGCCTACTACGGCCTCCGCTCTTTCTCACATGACAACCCACTCACCGGCGCGCGCATCACTACCGCCGTTACCAACACCTCTCCCTGGTCCCTCCCTCCGTGCTCGCTTGTCCACACCCTCCTCGCTCGTGCCTCGGCTCGCCATATCTAATGGCGTTCTCGCGTTCCCGCGCGCCTCCTCCGCGCTCGGCGCTTAGTCGTGCTCACGACTACTGGGTTTTTGGTTTCCACCCGCAGCCGCGTTCTTGCAGGCCCACACTCCCACACAGACACACATACATCACAGTCGCAAAGCAGCAGCCACAGGCCACGCTTTGCGAACCGAGCAGAGCAGCCTTGTTAATCCCAGGCGCACCGCTCGACCTGGCGCCATCCACATGTGTAAAAAACCCCTGCGCTCGTCACACGCCGCCAGCCCGAGGCTCAGGCACAATGGCCTGGACCATTGCCGAGTCGGCCCAGACCGCTGCCAACGTCTCAGCGCCACCAGCGTCAACGTGAGCCTGGAACGCAAGCGCAAACAGTGCCTGCGTCGAGGCCGACGGCCCGTGCTCACGCCGGCCGCCAAGCAAATGGGCGCGACCAAAGCGGAGCACCTCACGCGACGGCGCCGATGCCACCAGCACCACCGCGGCAAGCCAGATGCCAACCCACGCCGGCGCAACCTGCACGAACGAATGCAGCGCCATGTACGCCCACTTGCGGACATAGGCTTCACCGTTGCGGCCGCTTCGGAGAAGCTCCATCGTGCGGAACAGTATCTGCGCCACGTCTTCGCATCCACCGGCATCAGTCCGCGCCGAGAGCAGCTGGCCGAGCACAAGCGTCAGCGCTCGGTCCGGCGGCAGAAAGTCAGCCAGGAGCAGCGGAATGGTGGCAACAAGGACCCGGCGCTCGCGCAAAAACGCCCCGCACCGGACTCGCCCAATCAACAGCACAGCCCGCTCGTACAAAGCGTCGATGACCCGCGCTGTCTCGTCCGCGCTCCCATCCTCATCTTCGTCGTGATCGTAGTCGTACACCGAGCTTCCGCTGCGGCCAGCTCCCACGAGTGCCCGACTCGACGGCACGCTGGCGGCGAGCGCCGAAATCGATCCTCCACGTGGCACGCCGCGCGCCAGTGCCCGCCGCAGCGCCTCGGTGTAGAGTGCGGCAAGCCCAAGCCCACACTCACACACCGCCTCGTACGCGGCGCAGTACGCAACATTGCCATACCCCCACGTCCACTGGAATTGAACGGCCTCGAGGACCCGCAGTGGTACCGCAGACGACGCCAACACGGTCTGCAGCGTTTTGGCCACACCGATGCGCACACTTCGCAGCTCGCGCTTGTTGCGTGCCGTTGTGATGAGCACGTCCAGCGCGCGGGTGACAAAACCGAGCGACTCGGCCTCGGCCGGGAACTTGGCCAGTAGCATGCCGACCAGCGCAACCGCGCCAAGCTTGGCCCGCCCATACCGCGTCCGGCGGACAGCGCCAAGCGCAAACTCGCAGAGCGCACCTACATAAGGTGCGAGCACGCCGGAAATCTTGGCCTCAAGCAAGTGGATGAGTCCAAAGACAAAGCCCGACTGAGTGCTCCCTTGCAAGGTCTCAAGTCCCTCCTCCAGCACCCGACCCAACAGCGAGAGGCCGCCGTTGACCAGCAGCGCCACTTTGAGCACGCCCTGCAGCAGCATGCCGCGGACAAGCGGGTCAGCCTCGCACCGCTTATCGCCATGCAGCTCGCAGAGAAGCCGCCACCACACCGCCATCAGCTCCTCGTTGGGCACGACGTCGACCAGCGCGAGCAGCGACGCCAGAGCCTCGAGCCGCAGCGCCGCGCGCTCAGAGCCTTTGGCGCTCACTGCGAGGTTCACTAGCGCCTGAGCGGTTCGCTGCATCCGCGATCCACGCGCCTGCGCGTCGGTTCCCTTGTGGACCCGCCGCGAGAGCTTGCGCAGCGCAACTTGCCCAGATGCAAACGCGCGGGTGTCGCGGCCGATCCGATCGACGTTGACCTGGAAGCCGCGGACATGGCCGAGTCCGAGCGCCACGTCACAGACAGTGAGTCCCGCCACAAGCTGCTTACCATGAGGCGACTTGCCAAACTCGACCTCCACGTACCGCGGAACGTGCCGGGGCCCGGTGGCAAACGGCGGCGGCGGGGTCGAAAGCGCTCCGCCGCGCGCCAGCTCAAGCTCCAGTGCGCGGAGCGTCTGGACGCCGACCTCGAGCGCTGCGTCTTCGATGTACGGGGCAGTCTCTGGGGGTGGGCTCACCACCCGCATGACCCCGTCGACAACCAGCGGCGCAGTCAGTGCGTCGACGCCGAGCACTGCCACAATCCGGCCAAACGCCTTGGCCGTTGCGGGATCCTCGAGCACTTCGAGCCCGCGCTCCAGACGGGCAGCAAGGCTACATGCTGGATCGTCGGTGTCGGCTGACGATGCCACCAGCGTGTCCAGCGCTGGGCCTGGAACCGTCGGGGCGAGGCCGCTTTGCCGCACACCCTCGGTCGTCCGCCCACACGGGCTCCGTGAACTTGCCTCGAGCCACGCCACCAGCACGGCTGGCAGCCAGACCCTCAGCAGTGGGACAACAACCCGTCGGGCCCACTCGGCAGCAAACGCGCCACCGCCACGTGACTGCCCAAACCATGCTACGCTCCGCCATCGCCGCTGGCCACCCTCGTCGCCGACGGCAAAAACAAAGCCAAAGAGCTCGGCAAGCTGGTCACCTGCGCTCGCGCCCTGCCCACCGTACACCCGCGAGTGAACAAGCCACACCACCTCGAGCGCACGCGCACGGGTCTCGGCATCGTTGGCGAAGCCCACGAGGCCGGTAAAGCCCTCGACAAAAGCGTCGAGCACGTGAACGCCCCACGCCTCACCGTCCGCGCTCACCACCGCATGCAGTGCCTTCAGCGCCAGGCCCATGTCGAGTTCAGCACCCCAGCGGGCGGCGCCGGCAGCGGCAAGCGCGTTGCCGGCGCGCACATAACGAAAGACAACGTCGGGCAGTGCTGCGGGCGCGTCAATGCCAGCAAGGCCACGGGTGTGGGCGGCGGCGAGCACGTCGCCGGGCACTGAGCCCACAGCTTCGGCCACCACGTCGATGTACGCATGGAGGAATGGGAGCGAGGCGTTCGTCACCATGTCGACGTGCACACACGACGCATCGAGGACCAGTGGCTGACCGCCGGCAAGACCCGCTGTGACCACGTCGTCAAGTGAGGTCGGAACTGGCGGCTCGGGCGCATGCTGAGGCGTCTTCGCGCTTGCAGACCCATCGCTGCTATTGCTCTTGGCAAGGCGCTCAACCTCATCACGAACCCGCACGTAGGGCGAGGCAGCGAGCCAGCGAGCATTCAGCAGCGCCATTCGCTCTGCACAGTCGGAGAGCTGAGCAACCAGGTCGACGGCGGCATGTGCAGAGCGGGCGCTGGCCACCAAGTCCGGGCGCTCGGCGACCAGCTCACCGAGGACAGCGAGGACTGTTGCGTTGAGCGATGCCTTGGAAGAGATGATGTTGAGGAGAACCCGGACCGGTGGCTCGGAGACATGCCGCAGTGCAGCGCCGAGGAGGTCGCGGGTGACTAGGGCGGGCTCAACATCATCGCTGCGGGCGACCAGCGTGTCGGTGTAGAGGAGAAAGAGCGGGGGAGCGACGACACGGACGGCAAGCGAGGCGCCAGCTAGCTCAAGCCAGGCCAGCGACCAGAGCGGCGAGTCGACGATGCCGAGTCCGCGAGTGAGCCGGCCCGTGGCCACTAGCGGCGAGACAAGCGAGAGGCCGAGGCTCTGTGGGAGGTGAGCACACAGTGCAGCTGCGGCGTCGACAAAAGGATCGGCAGCGGCGGCCATGGCCTCGCGAAGGGCCGAGTTGCGCGGCCCATCGTGCGAGAGGACCAGCGAGGTGACCACAGTCAGCAGCCAGGCGACAAGCTGGGCTTGCGGCCGCGGCATGCCCGGCTGGCAAAAGCCGACGGCCGAGGCGGCAATGGCCATGAGCGCAGCGCCGAGGCGGCCGACATCGTCGCTACTCAGCTGAGAAAGCGCAAATCGGTTGAGCAGCTGGACGAGGACAATGACGCAACCGTAAGAGGCTTCTTGCGGAAGGCCGTCGTCGTCGTCGAGCCCACTTCCACCGGCCACGGCCGAGCCGTGGAGGACCAAGGCGCGCAGAATCGAGTGCAGCCGGCGGGTGGTGGCCGAGCCACCCGGGGAGCCGATAGCGGCGAAGATGAGATCCGAGCCGGTGGAAACGGACGTGTCGAGCGAGTCCCAGTCGGACGGCAGAGCGCCGGGCCCGGGTAGGCTGCGTGGTGACGGATAGCCCGCCGACGACGCGTCACCGGTGCTCGCGCCCTTGACCGGCGAAGCCAGCGGCGTCGAGCCGCCGGCGCTGACACGTAGCGAGATGGAGCCAAGAAGCTCGGAGAGGACCGAGACCACCATGATGACTTCGGAGCAGTTACGGGCGGCGGCGCCTTCCCAGATGAGGTGCGAGGCGTCGCCGGAGCGGTGCGTGGCCTGCGAGTCCGAGCCGGCCTCAGAGCCGGTGTCCGAGTCCGGGAAGAGATTGGCTCGAAGTGCAGGAGGACCGTTGTCAAGCAGAAGCGGGCGGTTGTTGCCCGAGGCAAATAGCATTTCCGAGTGGGTGAGCATCGGGAGGATGATGCCGAGCAGTTTGCGCGAGATCGACTCCCACTTTGCAGTCGACGAGTAGAGAGCTGAGAGGAGCTTGCCCATGAGAAGGATGGCGGCTGGAAAGTGGGCGTACGGCGTGAGAACGTCGAGCATGGCAGCCTGGTGCGAAGCTGAGACCTTAGGCCCGGTGAGCGCATCGACAAGCGGCGTGAGGCAGACAAGGAGCGGACCGGGCGAGTTGGCGAGCGAGACAAGCATGGTCTGAACCAGGCCAATGAGCTTGTCTATCGAGAGCAGTGGCGACGAGTAGCCACGGTCAAAGACGAGGGTGCAGAGAAAGTGGAGCATGGGCTCGACAACCAAGCGTGGAGATCGGATCGAGGCCTCCAGAGATGCGAGTTGGGCAAGCACGAGGCGAAGAACGGCGAGCTCGGCGTCAAGGCGCGAGTAGTCGACACCGGCCGAGACGATTTCGCAGAGGAGGAGAAGGATGGCCTGCTGCTCCTCGCCGAGCGAGGTCTTGCCGTAGCGGTCGATGGCGGCGAGGACGACGGGCTCAAAGCGTGAGATGAGGCCGGCCTCGACGGTGGCGGCCGGGAGCTCAGTTCGCTGGAAACGCAGACGGTTCCGGCGGGCCTTTTTGGATGAAGCCAGGCGCTTGAGCGGGTCCAGCATGAGAGTGTGGTAGAGCATGCGCGAGGATCGCGAGCGCGACGAGCTCCGCGGCGGCACGACAAGATACTCTGCGGCGGCGTAAAGGCAAAAGAAGAGGGCACGGACAACCTCAAAGGCCTCGATTGGGTGTGGCTCGACCTGCAGCTCGACAAAGGTGAGGATGGTCTGAGCGTGCGGGACAATGGCACGCTTGGCGACGCGGACAACGTGGGCGAGGGCGCGGAGGGTGGCCTTGGCCATAGTGGCAAAAACGCCCTCGCCATGGCGCTTGCCGGCAGTGGCAGAGCGGCCAAAGGCGGGCCCGATGTCGGGGCGCCCGGCGGAGACGTCTGGCAGCGGCGTTTGCGGGACCGGAAGAGTGGCGGCGCGCGAGGCGTGGGCCTCAGCTAGAGCGTCGTAGAGAATGAGATAGTGGGGCGATCGCGCAAAGTTGGACCAATCGGTGGTGGCTGTGGATGCAGACTTGGCCGAGTCTGAGCTGGAAGAAGCGCCTCGGGCACTCGGCTCGGTGGCGGAGGCGAGGAAGAGGTTGTCAGCCTCGGAGAGCGCCTCGTAGTCGAGCTCGCGGGCAACGGGCAGGCCTTGCTGGACATGGGCGACGACGTTGAGGACTTTGAGCAGGTGCGAGAGCATGGGGAGCGCAAACGAGCCAAAGGCGTCCGGCGAAGCGTGGGCGAGACCGGCAGCGACCTGGAGGGCAGCGGCGTGGGCGCTGACGTCGCCGCAGACAGCGGTTGACGAGACAACGTCAAGGATGTAGGGCAGGAGCTGGGGACCAAACGAACCCAGGGCGCGGAAGAGCTGCGATGACGGCGATTCGGCGAGGCGGCGGTGCGAGAGTGGGTTCGGGACCACCCGCGGAAGACCCGAGCCGGAGAGGTTGGCGAGCGAGGCAAAGACCGAGGAGAGCGTTGGCATGTAGGCCGGCGACGAGGCCGGGATTTGGTGGAGAACCTGGACGAGGGCAGCAACGACATGGGAAATGCCCGGGCGCGGGTTTTCGACCGGAGCGGTTGCACCCGAGACCGGCGCTGGAAGGCATGCGGTGTGGCGGGCGACAAGACGCGGGAGCGGCGAGCGGGCCACGCTCCGGCGCGGCAGGAGCTTGGGCCCCAGCTCTTCGGCGAGCTGGGCGGCGGCAGCGGCGATGCGGGTGTCCGGCGAGTGCAGCGAGGCAACCAGGATGTCCAGGACAGCGGCGTGAAGGTCGACAGGCGGCCAGGCGTTGGCGTCGGCGCCCAGCAGCGCAAGCGCGTCGTAGTCGAGGGCAGCAAAGACGCGGAGGAGCGCGACGCGGACTTGCCACGAACCGGCCAGCAGCGAGGCGAGCTCGACAAGAGCAGCAATCAAGTCGACGACAAGGCCAGGGGCGGCGAGGATGTGGAGTGCACGCGGGAGGAACTCGACGGCGGCGTCAAGGAGCGGGCGGACCGAGGCCGGCGCGAGCGGGCGGGCGCGGATTCTAGCGAGGAACACAGACTCGATGCTGTCGTAGACGAGGGTGCGGGCAGCAGCGACGAGATCAGATGGGGCGGCGACGAGCGATTTGGCAGTGAGCGGAAAGGGAGAGAGCAGCGCACCGAGCAGGGCTCCAAGCACCTCAGCGGCGGATGAAACAAGAAGCGGGTCGTCCGTGTCAAGGAGCGGGGTGAGGCGAGCGACGAGGGCGCGATCTGTGGCGGCAAAGTAGTAGGGAAAGTAGCGCGCAGCGTGAGCAAGATTGGCGAGGCCAAGGCCACGGAGTGAGACCCGATGAGTCCGGCCTGTGGCGGCATCGGTGCCCCACACGAACGACTCGAAGCGCGGGAGCAGGTCAGCGGCGAGCTCAAGGAGAACGCTTCCAAGCGTAGTCGAAGCCGGACCGTAGGCCTCAAAGACGGCCTGGAACGTCTCGAGGGCAGCGGCGCGGACGTTGTCGGAGGGGTGGAGGAGGGCCGAGTAGGCGAAGCCGAGGACGGCATCGACGTGGTCGTCGAGGCATTCGAGACGCAGAGTCTTGCACAGAGCAGCAGTGAGGGTGAGGACGCCCCAGGCGGCATCGGACGGCATGTTGGCAGCGCCGTCGAGCGGCGGGAGCGAGGCCCAGCCGGTGGCGGCGGCGGCAGCGGCGAGGCGGCCGGCGGCCACGGCCTCGGGTTCGACGCAGAGCTCCCAAAGCAGCGAAAACACAATGGGGACTGGGCGCTTGCGTGCGTGGATGACAAGTGCGAGGGCAGCGGTGGCCATGGAGCGGCGGACGTTGGGCTCGGCGGACGGCAGGGCGACGACAAGGTTGGAGAGGAGGGCCACGAGCGAGTCGGTGTCGATGTGGAAAGCTAGAGCTGCAGCGAGGAGCTCAAAGGCGCTGCCGAGCGACTCGGCGAGTAGGATCGGGAGCGGGCCGGCGAGGAGCGAGAGGAGGGCCGGGACGAGGGCGCTGAGCACAAACGGCACTTTGCTCGGGCGAACGAGATGGGCGGTAGCGGCAAGGAGAGCCAGCGCCTCCTTTTGCGAGCGGGCGATGGGCTCGGCCTGCTCGCCGGCTGGCGCAAGCGGAAGCCGCAGCACCTTGATCAGCTCGATATGAATGGTGGTGAGGAGGCGCGGCGCGTGGGCCTTGATGGCGATGGCAAGGGTCTCCTGCGCGAGACGACGGACGGACGAGGTCTCTGAGCGGAGGGTTTGAAGGAGGGCGCCTAGCACGACTGCCACGTCCTTTGGCGCAGGCAGTGGTCCAGCTGCACCATTGGCCCCAGAGCCTACCACCACCGCCTCGCGCAAGCAGGCAAGAGCATCGGTGACGTCGTCGCGAGCCGAGGCGCCCCCAGAACCGTCGTCCACAAAGGCGCCTACACGGGCCAGGACAGCGCACGCATTGCGGACCGCGTCAGTGTCCATAGCCCCTCCCGACAGTGTGTAGGGGGTATGAGTTTGTGGGAGTGGAGTGGAGTGCGTAGTGCGTGTGTGTAGTGGAGGTGGAGGTGGTGGGTGGGGGTGGGGGG
>NW_013657651.1:247504-268886 GCF_000142905.1 Thecamonas trahens ATCC 50062
CCCCCCCCCCCCCCCCTCTCACATGAAGGACATCTTGTTGACGGCCCGGAGCAAGGGAAAGCGCGGGACAAAGATCGATGTGGTGGAAGCGGTGGCCAAGGCTGGCGGGAGAGCCGCATACGCTCCGCTTGCTCGTCCTCAGGTTCCACGGGCTATGATGTACTCTTCCACCACAGCAGAGGGTGCTGAGACGGTGGCGCCTCGCGCGGCTGGCATCCGACCGGCCGATGCGGTGGCCGAGGTGACGGCGGCCAAGATCGCGGGCGCAGATGCGGCCCTCGCGGCTATCAACACCGACGCGCGCATCCTCAACACCACCCAGCATGTCATTGGCTCCACCGCCGGTGCGTCATCGGCTGGATTTGATGTCTACCGCAAGACGCGCAACCTCGAGCGTGATCGCCTCGAGCGGCTGGAGCATCTCGATCGGGAGCTCGAGGCCCAGGCAGAGTACGCCCGCAAGGTCGCTGATACCCAGGCCCGCCTCGATGCTGAAGCGGCCAAGAAAAAGCGCAAGCGCGAGGCCAAGAAGCAACGCCAGCGCGAGCGCAAACGCCAGAAAAGGCTCGAGAACATGCAATTCAAGCCGGCAGCGGCTTCTGCTCTGCCCGCCAAGCCTCCTACAGCGATACCAGACGCTGCGCCTACGGCAGCAGACCAAGAACCCGCATCATAGGTATGACGAGAAGACGTGTGGTGTGTGTTTGTGTGTGTGTACGTTTGATGGGCCGATGTGCACCCGTTCAGAGGGTAAAGACGACGGAAAAGCCGGCGCGGAGGTGAGGAAGCGTGGCCAGCAGCTTGCCGTGGTCCCAGGCAAGCGGCGACGGGTCGATTCCCGAGTAGAGATCGTTAATGGCAGTGCGGAAGCGGGCGGCGTGGTCGTCAGAGGCATCGTCGAGAGCAAACGATGACGACGCGAGCGCCTTGTCGACGACAGGCAGGTAGCCGCCAGCGTAGACCTCGACAGCGATGTGGTCGGCAAGGACCCAGCGATAACCGACGACGGCACCAATGTCGATGTCGAGCCACTGGGCCGAGTGATGGGCGGAGGACGCACCATCGCGGGTAGTCTCCGTCTCGGAGGTGGATGAAGCCTCAAGCGAGAGATATGGCGAGATGTACGGACCCGTGGGAATGCGCGACGACAAGGGCGGATCTGATGCGGCAAGGAAGTGCTTGAAGGCGAGGATGACAGAGAGACCCATGCGCGAACGTGAGTACACCTTCTGAGTAATGGGCTCGATCCGGGTAAATAGTGTCGAGGGCAGGACGAGGGTGGCCGTCACCGCCGCCGTCGTCGTCCGCTTGGCCAACCATGCGGAGACCACGCCAGGCAGGGCGTCGGCAAGGGCATTCAGCGCACCAGTCGGGCCATCAACAGTCTGCTCATAGCTTCCAGAAATAGTTGCACATGCGAGAGAGAGAGGCGCCAGCGAGTACATGCTTGCAGGGTGGCCGTAGATGTGGCGTTGAGAGGAGTGGGTGTGCAGGTGCTGTTCGGTATGAGGACAGCAGAGACAGGCATGAGGATGAGTCGGAATGGCCATGCCGATCCCATCCCATTGCACATGTCTCCATCTCGATCATTCGTCTAGCTCCAGATTCGACTATATCCACATGTTATTGCTTGCCCAGGCATGGGCAGGTGGGGGGGGGGGGGTCGTCTGGGCGCAGGGGCTGGTCAAGTCGATCCGCCCTTCCCCTCCCCCCTCCCCCCTCTCCTCCTCTTCGTAAACGCTCTCCATACCTACACTCCTCTCTCTCTCCAGCGTCATGGGAAAGGACGACGCATTTAGATCTCCCTGGGTGTGGGGTCCAGTGCTGTTGGGGGTTGTGGGCGTGCCGGTGGTGGCGTTTGCGGCAGCGGGCGTGAGGGTGGCTGGCCACGGCCCAGAGCTGAAGCTTCCGTTCCCGTCGGCGGTCGCCTCTCTGTGCTTGCCTTCCGCGCTGAGCGGAGCATGCACCTATCCGGCGGCAGCGTACGCCTTTGTTGGCATGCTTTTGTTCTACATTGGCTTCTCCACTGTCTTGCAGCTTGCGTTCTACACCGCTGCCGCCAAGCAAGAGACCCGCGAGGCCCGGGCAGCGGCAGCGTCGGCCTGGCGCACCGCTGGCGCGGCCGACGCCTCGTCGTTCATTGTCGACACGCCGGAAGACTGCATGGTCTGGTGGCTGCCGGCTCGCGCTGCCGCCTTTGCTTCCAAGCGGCGCATCGCTCAGCATCCAGTCTTTGCCTCGGTCAATCTGCTCACGTCGGCCCTCGCCGCCGCCGGCCTAGTCCACATCGTCGTCGCCGGCGCCTCGTACATGGTGTGGCCATGGGACTCGGCGCGGAGCCAGGCGTACGGTCTGGCTGTCGGCACGACAGCGGCGGTGCTTTCGGAGCAGCTTGCGCAGTACCTTTGGCATCGGGTCATGCACATTCCCTGGTTCTACGCCACCTTTCACAAGTTCCACCACAAGGCCCGCAACCCTTCGGCGTTTGATGACCTCCTTATCCACCCGCTCGAGGCCATCGGCTTCTACCTGATCCTTTTCGCGCCGCCGGTCCTCTTCTCCATCCACATCTTTGGCTTCCTTGCCTACTTTGCCATGCACGGCGTCTCAGGCGTCCTCGACCACTCGGGCATCACCGTTCGCCTTGGCTCGTGGTACTCGACGGTTGACCACGATTTGCATCACAAGCTTGTCACTGCAAACTACGCCACCCCGCTCATGTACTGGGACCGCATCTTTGGCACCTACGTTGGCGAGCACCATCCCGCCGGCCGGGCACACATTGCCCGGGCTCTCACGCCAGCGGCGGCGGCGAGCCGCAACTTGGCCTCGACGCCATCGTCATCGCCCCGCACCTCCCTCGTTCACCGGCGGCCGCGCCGCGATTAGGCCTTCCCAGCTCCATTCGCTGCCATCATTGTCAATCGCCACCCCAGCCTTATCCCTTTACGGTACGGAATGGACAAATTTGTCCATCGCACAAGCCGCGCTCCGCGACGGCGCTCGCCGGCGCGTTTGCGTCGCGCGACATGCTCGTCCTCGACAAGGTCCTCACGGCGCTCAGAGTCAACGCTTACTCGGCACGCGCCGAGCGGGTGGCGCTCAACTCCAAGTACCAGCAGCAGAAGGGCTCGACGGAGCCCGAGTTTGCCGAGAAGAAGCTCCACCGCGAGCTCGCACGCGTCTCGCTGGCCAGCTGCCTGGTCGTTGTCGCCGGCGATTACGAGCCCAAGCCCAGCGACCGCCTCAAGGGCCAGGGGAGGGTGTCGATTGCCGACATCGTCGCCTCGTTCATCGCCAAGGGCGACCCCAAGCTCTCAACCAAGCTCCCCGAGTGGCAGCGCCGGCCGGTGAGCTGGAAGTCAAGCATCATCGAGCTGTTCACTTTGAGACGCGCGACAACGGTCCGAACGACCGTACCGTTTAGGGTTATCAGTCAACGCTCTGTCAGTGTTCCACGTTGCAAGCGCGAGTGCCCAGGCGCGCGCTGCCTTACAACGCCCCCCGGTCCCCTACTAACACCACCACCACCACCAACCCGCATCCCCCACCCCAAGTCCCCTCCATCCTCCACCCTGCATCATCATCATGCCTCTGGCTCTCCCCTGCCTCCGTTCCCCCCGCACCTGTCATCAGACGGTGTCGCCGACCCGGCATGTCACCACCGCCCAACCTCCCCACTTTGCCACTCAACACGCGCCAAGGCCAAGCCACCCAAGTCTTTGGCACAGCTCTCGTGGGACCATGTCGGGGTGGACTCTGACACAGACGGCCATAGTGGCACTGACGCTACTTGCAGCCTTTGCCCATGGACAGCCTAACTCTTGGGTCCAGCTCTACGCCAATGATGCTTCTGCAACCAGCCGACCTTCGCCTCGCTCGGGTACGTCGCCGCCTTTCCCGCCATCTTGGCGCGTTCTTTGGGTGCCGACCCCGCCCCCCCCCCCCCCCCCCCCCGGCCCCGCCCTCCCCCCCTTCCCCTCATTCGCTCCACCGTCCTTCCCCTGCACCACCCACTCACACTGACATGGTGGTATATGTGTAGGTGTCCTTGCTGCGGGGTACAACTCGAGAATGTATATGTATGGCGGTGGACCCGGGGTGACGTCGTCGGACATCTGGTCGTTCCCGCTCTCGGTGAGCACCCCACCCGCCGTCCCGGCCTTCACCAGGCATACACCGACGGCGGCGGCGTCGCTGTCGTCGGTCCCGGCAGCATCATCGGGGCATGTTGGTGCTGCTATCGGGAACACCCTCGTCTCGCAGATCTCGGCCTCGCAGCGCAAAATCGGCCTGCTCAACCTCGACACCATGGTCTGGCGCCGCGGCTACGACCTCCCGCTGGCCATTACCGACGCCGCCATGTCGTACACATCGACAATCTCCAATCTAGCTTGGCTCTCGGCTGGCCGGACACCGCTTGGGACCGCACTTGATGCAGTGTACTCGTACGACGCTGCCATTGACACCGGTCCGCTGGGCGACTCGCCGTGGACCTTTATCGACCGCCCGGGCGGCGCGGCATGGATGGAGCGGCGGTTCCTCCACTCATCGACGATGTGCAACTCGTCGCTGTACATCTTTGGCGGCAAACTGTTTGGCTCGCCGCAGCTTCCGAATCAGGACCTGTGGCGGCTGGATGTCGACACGCTCACCATGTCGCAGGTGTTCAACCCGGCGTCGGCGCTGCCGCCGGCCCGCGCGGGGCCGTTCTTGTCTGCGCAGAGCCGTACATGTATCTATTTGGCGGCTTTGACGACACCACCTCCTCGGTCATCTACCACTCGGACGTCTGGCGCTACTCGTTCCTCACCGAGACCTGGGTCGAGATGGGAAGCAAGGCTAAGGCCGGGACCCAACCTTGGCCGACCGGCCGAGCCTCACCGGCCTGCGTCAAGTCACAACTTTACATCTACTGCTTTGGCGGCTACGACGCCGCATCGGCAAACAACGAGCTCTGGGCCTACCAGTTCACCCGCAACGGCCCGGCCGTTGCCTCGTTTGTTGCCAACGACCCCGATGATCTTGACGACGTGTATTCCGTCGGCGACACGCTCACACTCACTTTCACCGAGGCCACCAACCAGCCACCCGTTGACACCAAGGACAGCATCGACGCTCTGCTGGCGTTTTCATCGGCGCTCGGGACAAACTACACCGGGACATGGATCACTCCGCTCGACCTTGTCATCACTGTCATCGACCCGACCGGTGCGAGTGGTAACTCGGCGCCTGCCATCGGTGTCGCCTCGGTCACTATCCTTGCTTCAGGCAACCTCCGCTCGGCCGACCAGACTTCTCTGGCGTCGACGGCTGCATCTGGGCCGATCACGGGCGATTGGGGCATTCCACCTGGCCCGCGAGTGATCTCGTTTACCGCCGACGATCCCGATGATGCAGACGGTGTCCTCTCCAACGGCGATGTCCTCATTGTTGTCTTTAGCGGTCCGACGTCGCGGCCCAAGGTGGCAACGACCGGAGACATCGACCTTCAGTTTTCGTTCTCCAACTCGCTCGGCACTTCGTACGCCGGCTCATGGAGCTCGGACTCGGTCCTCCGCATCGAGCTCCTCGACACTACCGGAGCCGACATGGTCATCGGCCTTTCCACCATCCGATGCATTGGCAACTTGACCAACTCGGCCAAGACCTCACGGTTTTGCAACACCGAGTCGCCGGCGCTCGGTGGCGACTGGGGCCTGCTGCCCGGTCCGGCCTTTGTCTCAGTTGTCGCTGACGACCCAGACGATGCTGATGGCATCTACTCGTCGGGCGACACGCTGACGCTGACATTTTCCGAGGCCACGAACCGCCCGCCGGTAGGCACCCTCACCCAGATCAACCACCTGTTTCGGTTTATTCCAGCGAGTGCGTCGACGCCGACGCTTGCGCTCGGCTCGGGCGCGACGGGTGTGTGGACAACCCCGTCGACGTTGGTCATCACCATCACCGACGTGGCGTCGGCCTCGACCGCCATCCGCGACCTTGCGTTTCGGGTTGTGGTCAACTCGGCGACGGCGCCGTATCTGCGGAACCAGGATGGGTCGTCGCTCCCGTCGTCATCGCAGTCGCCGGCCGCTGGCGGCGACTGGGGCACTGCGCCTGGTCCGTACATAATCTCGATTGTGGCCAACGATCCCGACGACGGCGACGCACTGTACTCGACTGGCGACACGGTGACGCTTGTGTTCAACACTTCGACCACAGTGCCGTCGATCAACAGCAAGGCCGAGGTCGATACCTACTTTGCGTTCTCGACTCCGCTCGGACTGGACTATCGCGGAACGTGGCTCAACGGGACAATGGCGGTACTCACCATTGTCTCACCGGTCACATCTGATCCCAAGCCGACCATCGGCTCGTTCACTGTATCGATCAAGCCCTCTGGCGGCTTGCGCTCGGCGCCACCCACATCAGCTCTTGCCACCGGAACCTCGCCGCCGCTGGTGGGTGACTGGGGCCTGCTTGCCGGACCGGAGCTGGTGAGTGCCACTGCCAACGATCCCGACGACGCTGATGCGGTGTTCTCGTCTGGCGACACACTCACGCTTGTCTTTTCGCAGCCGACCAACCAGCCGAGTGCCAGCTCCAAGGCCGCCTTTGACGCCCTCTTCGCCATCTCGAACACCACCTCGCTTGGCTCGGCGTACGCCGGCTCGTGGTCGTCGGCGAGTGTCTTGGTAGTCACCTTTTCGACAACACCGAGCAACCCGAGCGACGGACCAAAGCTCGGGGTCTCTGTTGTTTCGGTCATCGGCAGCCTGACCAACGCAGCCGGAACATCACTTCCGTCGCGTTCGAGCTCGCCGCCGCTCGCCGGCGACTGGGGCCTGCTGCCCGGACCGACCATTGTCGGCTTTCTTGCCGACGACCCGGACAACGCGGACGGTTTCTACTCGGCGGGCGACACGCTGACCATCTCGTTTTCGATGTCAACCAACGTGCCGCCAGCGTCGACCAAGGCGCAGCTTGACGTGCTCTTCTCGTTCTCGCAGTCGCTAGGCGCTGACTACACCGGGGTGTGGTCGACGCCGTCTGTGCTGGTCATGACGGTCGTCGATCCCACCGGGGCCACACCGCCGGGCATCAACGTGCTCACAGTGACGGTGATCGGCGACGTGCGTGACGCGTCGTCGCGGACTCTGCCGTCGCGCGACGTGTCGGACCCGATTGTCGGCGACTGGGGCCTCGGCCCGACGTGCTCATTTAGCGATTGCACCTCGTGCACGGCGGCAAGCCAGTGCGGATGGTGCGCGGCGACTTCGCAGTGCGAGGTCGGTAACGCCGGCGGCCAAGCCTTTGGCTCGTGCCCGGCGTGGCAGTACTCGGAGTGCGTGGCGTGCAACTCTTCGTCGTGCTCGGCTTGTCTCGCCAACGCCGACTGCGGATTCTGTGCTACCGGGCCGGCTACATCTCCGAGCTACGAGTGCTCGTTTGGATCAGCTGCCGGTCCATACGCCGGCTCGTGTGGCGGCGTGTGGCACTCGGGGACGTGTCCAGGCGCGTCACTTGCGGCGCCTGTACCGCCGCTCCCGCTCAGCGTCTCGGAGGCCGGTGCGACCGCCAACTTTGAGCTGGTCCTTGACGCACAGCCTTTGGCGCCTGTTGTGGTCATGCTGGGGACGTCAGATGCAACCGAGGGCTCGCCGTCGCCAAACTTTCTGGTCTACGACGAACTCAATTGGAACGTGCCACAGAGCGTGGTGCTCACACCCGCCGATGACAACGAAGCTGACGGCGACGTGAGCTTCTCAGTTGTGCTTGGGCCTTTCCTCTCCGACGACCGGTCGTACTCGGACACGGTCGACGATCCGGTGCCGGCGGTGTGCCTTGACAACGATGTGGCCGGGCTGTCGCTGGCCTTTGGTCCCGGCATTCGCAACACGTCCGAGGCCGGCGGCAGTGGGACAACGGTTGAGACCCGCGTCTCGCTCACGTCGCGACCCTACGGCCCGGTCTCGGTGTATGTTGTTGTCGACGACGCAAGCGAAGGCGTAGTTGTCTCGCCGGCGATGCCGATTGTGTTCCCTGCCAGCGCGTGGTCTTCTCCGGTGGCGGTCCAGATTGGCGGCGTCGACGACAGCGTCGACGACGGCGATGTGACGTTCAACGTCCGGGCCGAGACGTACGGGGCGGCGTCAAGCGATGTGGCGTACCGTAACCTAGTGTCTCCGCCGCTGCAGCTGTACAACATCGACGACGACACCGCGGCGCTCCTTGTATCCGCACCGGGCTCGACGGTTTCCGAGGCTGGGACGGGGACCTCGTTCACGGTGGTGCTCGGCTCACAGCCGACGGTGAGTGTGACGTCGTTCCCGCTGCAAGCGCTGGACTCTTCCGAGCTTGCACCGGCTCCGGGCTCACCGTCGCTTCTTGTCTTCTCGCCGTCGGACTGGAACGTGCCGCAGACGGTGAGCGTGGTGGGCGTTGACGATGCGGCGGCGGACGGCCCACAGACGACTGGCTTCCTGGTCGGCCCTGGCGTTTCTGCCGACGACAAGTACGACGGACTCTCGCAAGTGGTGATGGTGACGACTGAGGACAACGACGTGATCGGGATTTTGGTGACGCCGGTTTCTGGGCGGGTGACCGAAGACGGCGGAACAGCCAACTTTCGGGTGTACCTCGGCTCGCAGCCAATGTGACGATCACAGTCTCGAGCTCGGACCCGAGCGAAGGCACAGTGTGGCCGACGGTGTTTACTATCACACCGAGTGGGTACTCAGCAGGCGTCGAAGTTGTGGTGACCGGTGTCGACGACGCCATCACCGACGGCGATGTTGCATTCAACATTGACTTTGCAGCGGCGGTTTCGTCGGATGGGGCGTACTCGGGCTTGACACGTGCACCTGTGACACTTGTGTGTTACGACAACGACGTACCAGGAATCTACGTCTCATCACCGTCGGGCTTTACGTCCGAAGCCGGTTCGTCTGCCACGGTGACGGTCTCGCTGATGGCTGCGCCGTCGGCGTCGGTGACGGTCAACGTAGCGTCGTCTCGGGTGGACGAGGCGACGGTCTCGCCGTCGTCACTCCTTTTCTCAACCTCGGACTGGTCGTCGCCACGTGTGGTGACCATGACCGGGGTGGATGACTTGTATCCGGACGGCAACCAGGTGTACACCGTGACACTGACGGCGTCGTCGTCAGACGCTGGATACCAGGGTCTCTCTGTGGTGTTCAACAACACCAACATCGACAACGATGTAGCCGGCCTGGTGGTGACACCGCTCTCGAGCCCGGCGTACACGACGACCGAGACTCCGGGCTCAACGTCATTCACCAACGTGGGCGTGGCGCTGAGCTCGATTCCACGGGCGCCAGTCAACGTTAGTGTTGTCTCGCGTGACGTGAGCGAGGGTCGACCTGTAGTCTCGTGGATCGTTTTGTATCCGGCGTCGTGGTCGACGCCTGAGCCGGTGACGGTGTATGGACAGGACGACTTTGTGGACGACGGGGACGTGAGCTACGCGCTCGACTTTGGCCCGTCGGTCTCTGGAGACGCGCTCTTCACTGGCCTCACAGCGTCGGCGACGCTGGTTAACAACGACGATGGCGACACGGCCGGGCTTGTGCTTGGCGGCGGGGGATCAACCAGTGTCCCGCAGCTTGTGGACGAGACTGGGAGCTCGGTCACGTTCACGCTTCGCCTCAACTCGCAGCCACCGGCCGGAACCCAAGTTAACGTCGGGCTCACCTCGCTGGATGTGAGTGAGGGCCGGGTGGCACCGAGCTCACTTTCGTTTGACGTGGCGAGCTGGGACACACCGGTGGCGGTGACAGTGACCGGAGTGGACGACGCCTTTGCCGACGGCGACGTGCCGTTCAGCGTGCGCATTGGGCCGTCGAGCTCGACGCCGGCGTCCAACTACGACGGGCACACGCTCGACGCACTGTTTGTCAACCGCGAGGATGGCGATTCGGCTGGCGTGAGCGTGACGGCGATGTCGGGACCGACGTACGAGGCGTTTGGCCACGCCGACGCGACCTTTAGCTTTGCGCTCACCTCGCAGCCATACTTTGAGGTGGTGATGTCTGTGGCCGTGTCGGACACGAGCGAGGCTCTTGTGCGCGACCCTGTGTCGGGCGCGCTTGTCTCTGACTTTGTGCTGCGGATCGATCCGGCGACATGGGCGACACCGCGGGTGGTGGCGGTTGTTGGAGTCGACGATGACGAGGCAGACGGAGACGTGGCGTACAGCGTGACACTTGGGCCGCTTGTCTCTGGTGACGGAGCGTACAACGGTCTGGGGCCTTACACTGTTGCCGGAATCACCATCAACGACGACCGGGCCGAGGTCTTTGTCTCTGCGCACAACTCGCGCGGAGTGGTGTACGAGGCCGACGCGCTGGCGACCGGCGGGTCGGGCGGCGGCGTGGTGTTGGACTTTGTCCTCACGTCACGGCCGTCGTCTCAGGTACGTGTCCCGATCTCGCTCCGCGACGCAAGCGAGGGTAAGCTCGGCGTTGCTGGCGGCCTTGGGTATGTACCGTGGAGTGATGGCGAGTTTGTGTTTGAGCCTGCCGACTTTGACGTTCCGCAGTCTGTGGCAGTCTTTCCGGTCGACGACACCGAACTCGATGGGGCGCAAGCGGTTGTGCTTGATATTGGTCCGCTGACGGCATCGGACGCGGTGTACTCTGGCCAGATTTCGAACTACTCGTGCGTCAACGTGGACAACGAGTCGCCAAGCCTGGTGCTCGTCAATGCTGGTGGCGTCATTGGTAACTTGACGGAGGCTGGAGGAACGAGCGAGCTCGTGTTTGTACTTGGTGGACCGCCGAACGCCGACGTCTCGTTCGAAGTGAACCTGTATGCGCGCGCCGCTGGCGGGTCCGGCATTGGCTCGACGGTGGCCGAAGCTGAGGTTGTGAGCGGCTCGCCACTTGTTTTTGGTCCTGCGAACTGGATGCTGCCACAGACGGTGACGTTGCGCGGGCTTGACGACGGTGTGCCTGACGGCGACGCTGACCTGCAAGTGCTTGTGGGCGGCGGAGTGAGCACCGACGCCCGGTTTTCCGGCATCTGGGCAGGGCCGTATCTAGTGTATAACCTCGACGACGATGCGGTGGCGTATGCCACGAGTGGCACGGTGCCCGTGGTGGTGTACGAAGCGAGAAGCGTGGCCGGCGGTGCAGCAGAGATTTCTGTGGCACTTGCGTCACGACCGTCATCGACGGTGTCTGTGCCTGTGGGCCTGAGCGGGTCTGCGGCGACACGGATGACGCTCGAGGCACCGCTGGGCGGAGTGCTGACGTTTACGGTGGCGTCGTGGTCGACACCGCAGCCTGTGCGGGTGTCTGTGGCGGACGATAGCCTTGTCAACGGGCTCGGGTTGGACCGGTTCTACATCTCGCTGGGGATGGCGTCGACGGCCGATGTCGGGTACGCAGCGCTGGGTGTTCGTGTCCTGGCTGGCTTTGTAGTCGACGACGACGGGAGCTTTGCGATGGTGGCATCCGCACCCGAACCGAGCTCGTCTACGTCCGAGGCCGGTGATGCTGTGCGGTTCGAGGTTCTGCCACGAGAGCCGCTTCTCGCAGCGCTGTCCGTGGAGGTAACCTCGAGCGACGTGAGCGAGGGCGTGGTGACCGCTGGAAGCCGGTGTGAGTTTGTGCCACCGGGAGCCGGAAGCTGGCTTGTGCCACACATGGTTGAGGTGACCGGCGTTGACGACCAGTTTGTGGATGGCGATGTGAGCTACGCAGTGGCTGTTGGGCTCTCTGGGCTTAGCGTGGCGCTGGTCAACGTGGATGTTGGCGACGCGGTGGGCTTTGACGTGCAGCTCGGGGCCGGGTCTATGGCCGCGTCGATTGCGGAGCTGGCGACGTCCGAGTCTGGCGAGGGCGACGTGTTTACGGTGTCTTTGACGGCACAACCGTCTGGCGAGGTGCGTGTGCCTCTGGTGGCGAGTCCTGAAGGTGAGGTGCGGCTGCAGCCACCGTCGCTCCTGTTTACGCCACTGACGTGGGCGACGCCAGCGTCGGTGGTAGTCGTGGGCGTTGCCGACGAGGTGGCGGACGGCGATACGCAGTTTGTATCAGCTTTGGGCCGACGACGTCGCCCGATCCCGCGTGGGCAGGCATCACGCTACGGAGTGACCAGGTTGTGGGCGGAACGAACGCCGACGTGGGCCGACCGAGCGTGGTCTCGATGGCGCCGGCGGTTGTTCCACTCTCGGGCGGGGTTGTGACGGTGAGCGGTGCTGGTTTTGTTGAGGGCCTCTCTGTGTGGCTCAACGCGAGTTTGCCGAGCGTGGGCAGCCCCCCTGCACTTGGATTCTTTGCCGAGACCGACGGGTCGTCTGTGGTACGGCCTGGCGGAGTGGAGCTTGTGGTGCTGGGCTCGACCGACGTGATGTTCCGGGCGCCAGCTGTAAGCTCACCGGCGACGGTGTGGGTGCGTCTGGTGAATCCGGACGGGTCGATCGCGGTTGCACCGGGCTCGCTGACATACGCGCGCGACTGCCCACAGGCGGGAGTGGTGGGAGTCGGCGATGAATGTGTGAGCTGCCCTGCTGGAGCCAAGTGTCCGGGCGGCAACGTTATTGTGCCGTTGCCCGGGTACTGGTCGCCCGGGCTCGGATCACAGGTTGTGGCGGCTTGCCACGATGCGTCGCGGTGTACAGGAGGCCCGTACTCGGGATGTGCGGCTGGATACTCGGGATGGCTCTGCGGATCGTGCGCTGACGGGTATGCGCTGGACGGCGACGAGTGCATCAAGTGCGGTTCCAAGTTTGTACTTGCGCTGTACTGGCTGCTGTATCTGGGAGTCGCGCTTGGAGTTGTGGGCGTGAGTGTGTGGGTGAAGGATCCGACGGCACATGCACAGGCGATGTGGATGATGGTGCTGTTTGGCCTGGTGCGAGCGGCGAGTGCGGGGGCCGGTTCGAGGGTGCCGAGCTTTGCGCGAGCCTACTACCACTTTCTGGGACTGTTTACGCTCGATGTGGAGTTTGTTCGTGCTGGATGCACAGCGGGCGCGGCGAGCCGCAACTTTGAGTCTGTGTTCTTTGGCTCCATCGCAGCTGTGGTTGTGATGGTGAGCGTTGTGGCGGCGCTGGCGTGGGGTGCAGGCATGGCGAACGTCGGCGGCGGGCGGAGCTTCTTTGAGGCGCGGCTTGTACGGGGCGTGCTCGGGGTCAGCCTTGTGATGTACCCGCTGATGAGCAAGGTGTCGATTCAGGGGGTTGCGTGCGCGCCTGCACTTGGCTCGCTCTGGCTTGTGGCACACGCGTCGCAAGAGTGTTTTGTGGGCGTGCATGGCGTCGAGTTCCTGTTTGCCATGCTGGGCTGGGTGGTTGTCATCGGCGGTCCGGTGGCTGTGGGCATCGGGTACGTGCGGCACGGGACGGGAGTGCTCGGTGAGGAGGCGAACATGGCGCGGTTCGGCGTGCTCTACGACATTACCGACTATGAGCTCTGGCACTGGCTTGTGGTTGTGCTGGGCGGCGTGCACTTTGCGCTCGCGTTTGCCGGGTACATGCTTGTGCGGCTGCCTGTGCTTGGGTTTGTGGTGGCGGAGCTTGGGCTTTTGGGGCTTGTGGGTGTGCTGCTACATGCGCCGTTTGAGGCCAAGTGGCAGAACGTGTGGACGCTTGCGCTTGTCTTTGCCTCGCTCTACATTGTGGTCGTCAACTTTGTGGCGGACGAGCAGCTCGGCGTGGAGTCGACGACGATTGACGTGCTCGCGTTTGTGGGAGTGGCGCTGGGCGTTTTTGCCCAGATCGGGTACCTTGTCGGTCTGTTCATGTACGCAAGGTCTCAGATGTGGGGTCTCATGTCGCTGTCACACATCATCTCGTTCAAGCGCGGCGAGGGCGCAGAAACGGCCAAGGTGCCCAAGTCGGCACAGATGGACGGGATGGAGACAGCACCGACTGTGGCACAGGCTGTGGCCATTGTAGACGTGACCGCGAGCAACGGAGATGTGTCGAAAGCGGCGCCAGCTGCGTCGCGTGTGGTGACGGCGGCGCCGGCTCGGGCGCCCGCGCGGAACGGCGACGATGACGACGAGATCGTGTACTCTTACTCGTACTCGGAATGGAGCTACGAGGGCGAAGAGAGCCGCGGGCGGGCGGAAGAGGACGACGTGCGGGTTGCTTTTGACGAGGGCGAAGACGCAGCGGCGGCGATGACGCCTGTGCGGCTGCCCGTGGACCTCAAGGCACGAAAGCGGGTCGATCTTGTGCGAACGAACCAGATGCTGCGCGAGATGCGGCAGTGAGAGGTAGAGTTGACGGGGCAGCCGAAGGTGTTTATGACTAGCTGTAGAACATAAAAAGGTCCGACTCGTCCTTGCGGACGCACTTTTCGTATGCCTGCTCAAAGTTCTGCGAGGTGACGATGAAGGAGTTGCCGCGGACGGCGAGGAGGCCGGCCTCTGCGCAGATGGCAGCGATCTGCGAGCCGGAGAGGCCGTCTGAGCGGTTGACGTACTCCTCGAGGTCGACGTCGTCGGCGAGGTTCATCTTTGCGGTGCAGACCTGGAAGATGAGGCGCTTCTGGCGGCGGTCCGGGGCGGGAAGGCGATCTTGCGGTCGAGGCGGCCCGGGCGGAGGAGGGCGGGGTCGAGGGTATCGGGCCGGTTTGTGGCCATGATGACCTTGACGTTGACAGAGACGTCAAAGCCGTCCATCTGGTTAAGGAGCTCGAGCAGAATGCGCTGGACCTCACGGTCGGCACCGGTCTGGGCGTCGAAGCGCTTGGTGGCGATGGCGTCGATCTCATCGATAAAGATGATGGCGGGCGCGTTTTCGCGGGCGAGGCGGAAGACGTCGCGGACCATGCGCGGGCCCTCGCCGAGGTACTTTTGGACAAACTCGGAGCCGACGACGCGGATAAAGGCGGCGTCGGTGTGGTGTGCGACGGCCTTGGCGAGCATGGTCTTGCCGGTGCCCGGCGGGCCGTGGAGCAGGACGCCGCGCGGCGGGTCGATACCGATCTGGGCGTAGAGGTCGTGGTGGGTGAGCGGGAGCTCAACAGCTTCGCGGATTTCCTGCTTCTGGACGTCAGCACCGCCAATGTCCGAGTACTTGACGTTGGGCTTCTCGCCCTGGCCCATGAGGGTGATGGACGAGTCGGCCTCGGGCGGGAGGACGTCGACGAGGGCGTTCGAGTAGCGGTGAAGAGCAACGGTGGACGAGGGCTTGAGAAGCTCGCGGTCGATGGTCGAGAGGATGCGGACGTAGTAGGTTGATCCGGTGGTGGCGGAGACAATGCCGGTGTGCTCGTCGATCATCTCCATAAACTGACCAATGGTGAGCGGGACCGACTGAATGCGCTTGACCTCCTCCTTGGCCCGCAGGTACTCCCTCTTGAGGTTCTTCTGCTCGTACTTGATGTACTCTTCCTGGATCTCAATAAACTGCAGCTCCCGCTCCAGCTCCTTCATCCGCTCGTACATGTCGTCGGTCGACATCTCCTTGACGTCCACCGTCTTGGCCGGTGCATGGGGTGGGTTCTATGCGGGGAAGGGGGAGGGTGAGGGGAGGGAGGAACGGAGGGGGGATGTATGTACATGGATGCATGTGTGTGCGTGGGGACTTGTAGGTGACCGTGGGTGGGTGGGTGGGTGGGTGGGTGGGGGTGGCTATGCATGGCTGTGTGTGTGTGGGGGGGGGGGGGGTTGGTCGAAGGAAAAACAGGTCGGGTCGCGTTCGCGCCTTGGGAGACAGCGACATGGAACAGGACAGGGAGAGGGAGAGGGGGGGGGGGGAATGGGGATGGGGTTAAGAGAGAGGGAGGAGGGCGTACTGTCACAGGCAGCGGGGCGGATGCGGCTGCACTCATGGTGGTGACTCCTGGGTGAGGTGTGCTGGTGAGAAGGTGATGGTGATGGTGCGGGTGGGGCAGTAGCTGGCGGTGGCTGGAGGTGGCTGGCGGTGGCTGGCGGTGGCTGGCTTGGCTGCTGGCGTGGGTGGGGTTGGTCGACTGATTGATTCGGGCAGCTCGAGTGAGGTCGAGGTTGAGTTGCAAGGAGGATTTGATGTGTAGTAGTACAGTGGTCGGTTGGGTAACGAGGTGGCCTGGTCTAGTACCAGTCGGAGCATGCCCACTCCGAGTCGGCGCCGGTGATGCCGCCAGAGTCGCTGGTGCGGTCCGAGTCGGCTTCTGAATCCGAGTCGACGATGCCGAAGCGTCGGTCGATGAGGGCGCGGGAGAGCGCGCCTACAAACGAATTGTCTTGTGCAGCAGCCTTGGCCTTGGCCTTTTGCCGCGCAGAGGGCGAGACCTTGCGGAGCGAGGCAATGCCCTCGTGGGCGACAATCGAAGCCATGATCGATGCGCGGCCGGGAACTGTGGGCGTCGACGGCGCAGCCGGCGGCGGCAGGGCGGTCGGTGCGCGAGCCGTTGCTGACGACGGCAGAGGTGGTGGCGGTGGCGGCGGCGGAGCCGCAGTGTGCGTGAGTGCGGCAGGGAGCGGCGGCGGTGGCGGCGGCGGCGGCGGAGGAGGAGGGGCTAGCGGGGCGGCAGCGGTAGCGGTAGCACCGAAAGGCGGCGTGCCCGAGCGAGCGATGGGCGAGGCTGACGGTGAGCGCGGCTGGACCGAGCGCGAGCGTGAGCGGCGAATGCGGCGCGACGGCGAGCGCGACGCACCACGCTTGGGCGATGCGCTCACGCCATGCTGCTCGGCAAACTCGGTGACAAAGGCCAGAGTCTCGACATCGTTCAGTTCGTCGGCAGCGACGCCCGCCGAGACAAGCACCTCGCGCCACTCGTCCGACATGCGGGCAGCAACAAAAGTCCTCGCCTGGGGATCCCAGCCGAGGCTGGAGAGCAGCACCGGATCGATCTGGGCCATCTCGGCCAGATACGCTTCGGCCGAAATCATCGAGGTATGGAGGCAGGCGTGAGCGCCGGACGGCTCAGCACCGCGCTTGAGGCGCCCGCCAATCCGCAGTGCTTTGGTCAGGCGGCTTTGCAGTGCCGATGAGGCGACCGGTGCAATGTGACGGGTGGGATCGAGGTCCGGCGGCGGGAGCGGCACGTCGCCGCGCTTCTCAAGGAGGACAGCGACAACGTCGGCGTGCCCGCCCTCGGTGGCCAGGCTCAAAGGGGTGCGGCCCTTGACGTCGCGAGCCAACGGGCTCGCTCCGGCCTCCAGTAGCAGACAGACTGTCGAGAGGTGGCCGTTGGCGGCGGCTCCGTGCAGCGCAGTGGTGGCGTACGGGCCAACCCTGGTGGCGGGCTCGGCGCCGTGCGCCAGCAGCAGCGCTACGACCTGGGTCTGGCCAAGCAGCGCGGCAAGATACAGCGAGGTGAGGCCTGACCGCGACTGGACCTCCAGGCCGGGCCAGAGCTCGTTCTTGGCCGGTCGCGGGAGGCTACGCGCGGGGGCGGCCGCCGCCATCGGCGCCGCCATCCCGGCCGCCGCCGCCCACGCGTTGACCACGTCCAGGGCGGCGCGCAGATTGCCACGGAGCAGCAGAACTTGGTTTCGCTTGTTCTCTACCTTGGCCATCAGCCGGGTAATGAGTGCGTCCTTGCCGGCGTGCAGCGCTTCGGACGCCGCCAGAGCCTCCGCCGGCGCGCGGGCGATCTCGGCCTCGGCGACCTCGGCCCTGCGGCGCCAGGCAAGCATCTCGTCGCGAAGCCGGGCCCGCTCTGCAGCGTCTTCGGCCATGACTGCTTCCATACGGGCAGCAGCAGCGGCAGCCTCCTTCTCGGCAGCCTCTCGCGCAGCCATAGCCTCATCGCGCTCAACCGCCGCCGCCGCTGCCGCCTCCTCGGCCTCTGCCCGCGATGCGTAGACCTTCCGCAGCGCCTTCCGCAGCTTGGCATTCTCCACAGCCAAGTCAACCTCTTTGTCTCCGCGCAGCTCCCGCAGTTTGCCAATGACCTTGTTCAGCTGGGCATTGAGCGCGTGCGCCTCCTTCAGCTCACGTGCCAGACCGGCCGTGGTCGTCGCCGCCTTGGTCTGTCCGCCTGCCCCAGGGGGCCCTGTATTCTCGTCCGTCTTTGCCGACAACGGCATGTAAGCGGAGAGGGTATGCGTTGGAGAGGTGGAGAGGTGGAGTGATGATGGTGGTGGTGGAGGTAGGGGTGGGGAGGGAAGGGGGGGGGGAAGGGGTGGCGGTCTTGGTTTCGCGGCGGCGCGCGGTTTGCAAAAGTTTGTAATGATTTATGTCACCGAAGGGAGAGGGGGGGGATGTGATGATGTGGTACTTGATCGGGGATAAAGGGATGGGTTTGGGGTTTGTTTGCAAGAGGAGGAGGTGGTGGTAGTGGCGGTGGGAGTGGGAGTGGGAGTGGGTGGGATCGGTGACTCGGATGTGAGTAGATGATGGGATGGCTGTGATAGCGATGAGATGATGGCTGGCGTGGTCGGCGTGTGGTTGGTTAGTCGCCGTGTGGCCAAGGCCAAACTCGTCTCGTTCGACTCGGCCACGGGTAATCTCGGTTGGCTACCTGTGATGGCGAGCCCGTTAAAGGCAGCTGTAGGCGGGATGTGCGCGGGGCTGGTATTCTTTGTTGTCTTTGTCCCGCTGGCAGTCCTCGTTCATCAGGCGGTCTTCTTCCGGCCGCAGCTCGATGCCGGACTCATGGTGGGCGCCGTCTCGGAGGTGACGGCCAAGATCTGGATTCGGGTCGTCGGCGGCGAGTCTGGCGTAGTGGAGGCCCGCTGCGGGGAATGGCTCTCGGAGCAAATCGGCGTTGAGCTCGCTGAGAGCCGGCGGTGGATGACTGTGGTGGAGTTGCCGCTGGCGAGCTGCGGGTGCGCGCCCGGCGAGCGGGTGACCGTCTCCGCCGTCGTCGTCGGCAGCTCGCGGCCAGAGCCAGTTTTGCTCTCGGGATCGTTTGCCATAGCGCGCCGAGCCGAAGCCCGGCTTACTGCTGACGACGAGTTGGCGTGGGTCTTTGGCTCATGCCTCTCGCGGATGGCGCTCCCGCCGTTTGCGTCGCTCGCTGTCTTTGACCACATTGCTGCGACCGTGCCTGACGCTGCCTTTGCGCTCCTGCTCGGCGATCTGATGTACCGCGACCTCAATCGGGCATGGGTCCCGTTTCTGCATCTCGAGCCGGATGTGGCATACGAGCAGACGTGGTCCGACTCGAGCTTGCTGCGTTTTGCGGGCAAGGTCCCTGTGCTCACCATGTTTGACGACCACGAGATCGAAAACGACTACGACCGCGGCCCGTCGCCGGATCTGGACTACGCGCTCGCTGCGTATGACGCGTGGATGGGGAGCCGAAACCCCGAGCCGGTTGCTGCCGGCTCGCGGTACTACACCTTTGCACACTCGGCTGACGTGGCGTACTTTGTGCTCGACACCCGCTCGGGTCGATCCCGCAACGACGCGCCCGACACTGCGGGCAAGACCATGCTCGGCCAGGACCAGCGAGAAGCGCTGCTGGCGTGGTTGGTGGCGAGCCACGAGGCTGGCGTTGCGTTCAAGGTCATCGGCTCGCCGGTTTCGTGGGCGCCGCACGGCGATGGGCACATGTTTGCGACCGAGACGCGCGACATTGTCGCCTTTGTCGCTGCCTCCAACATCACCGGCGTCGTTATCCTCTCTGGCGACACCCACTGGGGCGCAGCCTATCGGCACGGCTTTGCCGAGCCGCACGTCTACGAGTGCTCGGCATCGCCGTTCCAGGCGCTCCCCTTTCCGCATCCGGACACGCTGGCGGTCGTCGAGCCAGGCATCAAGTCTGGCGACGACGACGGGTGGAGCGAGACGCTCTTCCTCTCGTCGATGTCGTTCCACTACGGAGTGGCTCGGGTCTCAGGTGCCGACAAGACGCTCACCTGCGAGATCTACGGGTTCTGGCCGTGGTCTACACCACAGATGCTGTTCTCGTCGACGGTTGCCGTCTGACCCAGCGGTGTACATGGGCACGTACTTGCGTGTTTACGGCTTGGCAGCAGCGCCAGCGCCAGCAGCACCGGCGGCGACCGCAGCGGCAGCGGTGGTGGCAGCGGCGGCTGCAGGCTCCAGAGCGCCGTCCGGAAGCGTCGGCCGCGCAGGCGTGTCGTAGTAAGCACCCATAAAGAAGAGGAGCATGAACTGGAGGGCGACGACAAAGATGAGCAGGTAGTTGCGCTTGGAGAGCGAGCGATCGACAGGACCGAAGAACTCCTTGAGGGCGCGGACGAGAAAGACCGAGGAGAGGATGCCGGCGACGACAATGGCGCCAGTAAATGCCATCGAGCCAAAGTTGATGCCGATCAGCGAGCAGAGGACAATGTACACGTACTTGTAACCGCCAAAGGCGACAGCGTCGAGGAACGGCAGCGGACGCGGCGAGTTGGTGAGATAGAAGCCGAGCTTGAGGACAAGGACCTCGATGCTGAGCGCAACCAGCGCCGATGTCAAGGTGGCCCCGAGTACCTCGGGCGTGAACCGCTGCTGCACGCCCTGGACGTAAGCGCAGAGGAGGACGTATGTGACGAGCGCCATGGACGGAATGTAAAGATCCGGCGCATTGATGTCATCCCGCGGCGGAAGGCGGCGCGGCGTGCCCTCCATGCTCACGCTGGCGTTTCTCGGCGTCCACTCCTTGAAGGCAAACGGCAGCAGCAGCCGCTTGAACTTGTTCAGCACGTACGAGTTGGAGACGGCAAAGTAGAAGCGGAGCGCCGGGAGGTCGATCCATCGGTCGATCTGGGTGGGGAGAAGGAGATGAGTTCGTGGGGGAAGAGCAGAGCAGAGAGGGGATGGAGGGGATGGAGGGGATGGAGGGGATGATCATCATGCGTACCCGCGAGTGCATCCGTGACACTTCACCGGCGAGCATCTTGCCGCCGAGCGCCGCCGCGCCTGCCAGGGCAGGATCAGCGCCCGAGCCCAGTGCGGAGAAGGCAGCATCAAAGCCGAGGCCCGGAGCGTCGTCAGCGGCATCTTGACCAGCCATACCCATGCCCATACCCATACCCATGCCTGCTCCAGTCGGCGCCATGCGAGGAGGCCGGGCGCCCCGACTACGTGGCAAACCGATGGGGGTGCCCGGCGGCGCTGTGTCGAGGGCGTCGAACTCGTAGTTGGAGTTGGGGTCGAGCATAGGTAAATGTGTGTGTGTGGGGGGGGGGGAGGGTGTGTTTGTGGTGTGTGTTTGAGGGGGGGTGGGGGGGTGGGAGGGGGGTTATGTGTGAGGTGTGTGAGGTGTGTGCGGTGTTGTGGAAGGTGACATCGGTGGAGGGAGTGACGGTGGTTGGTTGGCCGGCAGCAGAGTGAGAGTGCCGGCGAGGCGAGCGAGACGGGAGCAGCCACAGCAGGGAGCAACCACAGCAGGGAGCAGCCACAGCAGGGAGCAACCACAGCAGGGCAGGTTGCCAGGGCCATGTTCCCCCATCCCCATCTCCATCCCCTCCACCCCAAAATCAAGGTCACATCGGGGATGTGTGACCAACAGCCACATGGGATACAATCGTCCAC
>NW_013657651.1:269610-302947 GCF_000142905.1 Thecamonas trahens ATCC 50062
CCCCCCCCCCTGCACGCCGTCTTGTGTGGTTTGTTGGCCATTGGCCATTGGCCATGATCCTGGACGCGACGATGCCGGCCATGTGACCAAGCCCACTTCCCCCCCCATGACGGGCACGACACCGGACTCGGTACACTCGTCTGGTCCATTCCAACTATGGACGCACCTCTGTTTGGTGAGACCAAGTCCAGCTCCAAGCTGGTGTACTATGGTGTGGGCGGCATTCTGGGCATCTTCTCCACGGTAGGTGGTGTGACAGGGGGCGGGGAGGGGGGGGGGGAGGGGGGGGAGCATGTGCGACACGGGAGGACAGGGGAGGCAGGGGGAGAGGCAGGTGAGGCAGGGGGAGAGGCAGGGGGAGGCAGGGGGAGAGGCAGGGGGATTCATGGCAAGGTGGGAGGGACTGGTGTGCGGTGCAGGTGACTGTGATTGCGGCCATTGTGACGGGCGCCAAGGAGGACTTTCGGCACATCTTCTTTGCTATCACGCTCTGCCTCTACCTGGCGGTCTTTGCCGTCCTTGTCCGGTGGTACATGAAGGGCGATCTGGATCCCAAGTTCAAGAACCTGTTCATTCTCCTTACCATCGCCTGCCTCTTTGCAGGCGTCACCGCGAACCTGTACATCTGGCGCAAGCTGCCGGACGTCAAGGCTTGTAAGGGCGAGCTGTACTATGTGGAGAGCGAGACCAAGGGCTACTGCGTCCCGCTCTGCGCCAGCTCGTACCTGCTCAACACCCGCACTATGGCCTGTCAGTTTGTCAACAACTCGCTCTCCACCCACGGCGTCGACATGATCGACTCGGGCCTCTCGCCACTGTCGCTGCCGGACGACGGTGACGCGCCGGCCGAGGCCCCGATCGAGCCTGCTCCCGCCGCGCTTGCGCCCGTCGCGGCAAAGGAGGTCGAGGCCAAGCCTGCGTCGGCGGCCGGCTCGGTCGCCTTTGGCGTGGGGCTCAAGCGCCGCAAGTCCGGCATCAGCTTCCGCAGGCAGCCGTAGCAGCTCCATGACGGCGACATTACATTATCCCTCGCAGCCGAGCTACCCCAGGCGTTCGCGCTGCGCTGTATGTCTTTCATTCCTAAGCGGGCCAAGAGTGCGACAGCATAGCCCGGGACTCAGGCCTCGCCAGCCAGCGCCAGCGCCTTGTTGGCCATGGCCACCACTCCCTCGTACGTCTTGTGCCCACCGATAAAGCCCGAGGCGTGCACAAAGATGGCGCCGTCGACGCCAAGCTCGGCCTTGGCATCGAGCTCGGCGTCGCGGACACCGCGCCACGGCTCGGGCAGCGGCAGGCGCGACTGGAACGAGTCCGGCGAGATGGGCACGGCCTGGATGCGCCACGCGCCCGAGCGGTCGGTAAAGAGCGCGTACTTGACAGAGCCAGCAATGCCACGCTCCTCCTCAAGCTCCATCAGGTGCGCCTTCCACGGGCAAGTTGTCTCCAGGAGAATGACCTCGCCCGAGGGGTGGACCGACGGCGCGGCGTCGAGCGCGGCAGCGACAATGTCGCGGGCCGGAAGCCACGAGTGGACCAGGCCCTCGAGCTTGCCCACAAAGGCCTCGGTAGTGATGGCAACGGCCTTCTCAAACCGTGCCTGGACCGGATCGGTGTCGGGCTCGTCGGCTGGCGCCTCGAGCACCTCGTTCCACCGCGGGTTGAGCGCCGCCACCCGCGAGCCGAGATCCGTCCCGTTCGACTTGTACGCCGGCTTCAGCTCGGCAGGGTACTGGGAGATGCCGTTGTCGATGGCGTCGATGGCCTCGACAAAGTTGACATACATCTTGTTGTACACCAGCTCGAGCACGGCGTCGTCAGCAATGTCCGCCACCGAGGCCACAATCTCGCGACCAAAGTGCTTGTACACCAGCCCTGCCGATGACAGCGTAGTCTCAAAGCCCTCGCCAAAGGTGCCAGTAAAGCCACGCTGGTGGTGGTCAAACAGGTTCTTATCGGCATCGTACACCCCGCCCACGTCCACCACCACATCTGCCGTCGCCAGCACCTCGGGATCCCGCGACCGCACCACGCCCGCGCCGGCAAACTCCTTGGTCATCCTCAGGAGGCCCACTGCGAGCGCCTCATCACAATGGAACCTACCCCCCCCTCCCGTTTACACATACCCGTTCCGCCCAGCACCAGCCCGGAGAGCATGTTGTGAGTTGGCGGCCATGCAGAGGATGGGGAGGCAGGGGGTGATCGTGATCGTGATCGTGATCATGATCATGATCTTGATCATGATCTTGTCCCTGTTCGGATCACCGTCGCCCCTCCCCCCTTCCCCCCCCCCTCCCCTCCCCCTCTTCACGCTACACTGGAGCCACCTACGAGCCAGAATGTGTTCCGATGACCTTGGTTGATGCCATGGCTGCTGCTGTGGTGATACGGCGGATTGAAGAGAGCATTGGGGCCTTGAACGTGCTGTCGCCTGGCTCGCTCGTCGGCGCAAGAGGCCTCTCTCGCTGGCTTTCCGGCCAAACTGAGTGGCTCGATCTTGGGGATCACGGCGACCCGGCAGGCCTTTCATGCCGCCGCCCCAAGGTTGCCATCAAGTGGGCTCACAATGGCTTCTGATCAACTCGGCCTTGACTCTACGCAGTATATCTTGGCTGCAACCATGTGATCTGTTACACGTGTTTATTCGAGCAAGATCGGTTTTTGATCAGTGATCACGCTTCAAAATCATACCGGCCCCCCCTTCCTTTCCTGCCCTCGATTCTCATCCCTCCCCCCTTATTTCCGCACCTTTCCCTACCGTATTGCAGCCAGCACAACCACGTGCATGCGTCTCTTCCCCGGTGGCGTGATCGGCTCATCGTGTGTGTGCGGCTGGCTCATCGCGTCTTTGCTCTCGCTGCGCACCTGATTTCCATTCTGCTGCCACTGGCACGCCGGCAACCACCTCTGCCTCCCACGCCAGGCACAAGACTCCTCTCCACTGACGTCGGCGATGGGTATGGGGATATCTCTGCGGACACTGGTGGCGCCTGTGGTCTTCACAGCCGCGCTGGTTGCATTGTTCTCGGCCCCCGAGGCCGTGGACGAGCTGCCGTCCCTGACTCGGCTTGCTCCAACCTGGTTCCGCTCGACAGCTGTGGCTGCCGTGGGCGTCTACCCCCAGTCACGGACGGAGGCCTTTGCCTACGGAAGGCTGCTGGAGCGATTGGTCGTTGCAGAGGCCCGCGGCGATGGAAAGGCGATTGATGAGGTGCTTGCGGCTGCCGCTGTGCTTGCGGGGCGCGTAGTGACTGCGCGCGAGGTCAAGGCCATCGAGGACAACACAGTGGCGGTCGAGTCCCGCCGCGGACCACTGAGCGTAGCGCTGGGCATGCTCTCGCTGGTCAACATCATGTGGCTAGTGTCGATCTTTGGCATTGCCGCCTTTTTGCTCCCGGCGCTCGCCATCTGCGTCCGCCCGCTCGTCGCCGCCCTGATCTCCGTCTTCACCCGCTGGATCCTCCCGATGCTCATTGCGCTGCAGCCAGTCTACGAGCTGGCGATGTACGCATTTGCGGTCTTGCTGCTCGCAGAAGGTCTACGCATGCCGCCCGAGACCGGCGTTATGATTGCGCTCACCGGTGTTGTCCTCGCCGTCCCGGCCTTTGTGTACTCGACGTACTTGCACACGCACGCAAAGACGTCGATGAGTGCATTCTCGACGTGGGTGAGCGTGTTGTGCACCGTCTGGTTTGTTGTTCCGGCCATCCACTTTGATGACGCTCTCATGGCGTGGATTGCAGTGGCCTCGTTCTACTCGGCGGTCGGGTTCTCAGTCGTCCCGCTCGGCCTCAGGTACCTTGTGGGCTTCCACTCGCCAGAGACCATGGTCCGGGTCTCGATCACGTCGACTATTGTGCTCGGAACCTTTGCGGCACTGAGAGTTTGCGGGGCTGAGTATGCGGCGATGCAGCTGCTCGCTGCACCCACGTCTGTCTTTGGCACGCTCACGCTCCTCCTCGCGCAGCTCATTGCCTCATCGCGGTTCTACGCTTGGTGGTCGTTGCCGTACTATGTGCGGCAGCTGACGATGATTGCCACGCTGGGAGTCCTGCTCGGCTTTGGGGCCATCGGCGGCTCACCGGGCATGTTCAACACGGCAACGACGTTTACCGTGCTGTACGTGGTGGAAAAGGTGCTCGAGCTCGAGTTCCTCTGGTCGTCCAGCATCGCGCCGCTCACCATTCTCGCCATTTTTGTCGCCATGTACGCCGCCTCGCTCTTCCTCGCATCACATCCGGGCTGGCTCGTCTCGATTGCGTTCAACCTGTAGCGTCAGTTCTTACGGCTCGAGGTGGTCGAGCGGATACGGAGCGTCGATAAAGTCCAGCTCGGGGACTGCAGCGAAAAAGTCGGCAATGGGCACGTCTGCCAGCGAGCGCGGGTAGTGGCTCGTCCGCCACGACGGAGTCGAGCCGAGCTTGGACGGTGTGATGTGGTTGCGCAAGTCGGCAAGAGTGGCCGGCGACGACGCGTTGCGGACCCGGTTCTCCAGAAAGCTGAGGGTGTGGTAGGTGAAGCGATCGATGACGGCGACACCGAGCGAATGAGCCGCCGAGTACGAGTACGACGACTCGCCGATGACCGACGATCCAACAGTGACAATGCCTGGCGTGGTGACGGCCGAGAACAGCGTGTCGGCCTGACACGTGTCGGCCATGACCAGCATCTCGTTGAACCGGCCCGTCGAGGCCATCGACGCAAAGGCGTCGGCAAGATCGACCGAAGTCACCTCGCCCGAGTCCTGGAACTTGAGGAACTGGTCACCGCCGTGGCCGGTCATAAAGACCAAGATGTTGGAGCCGGCGTCTGAGCGCAGCATCTTGGACTTGGCCGTGCCCGGCGGCGTCCGTCCGGTCAGCACTCGCAGAAAGGCCTCAGCAGTGACCTCGTACCCGCGATAGTCGACCTCTACAGCCTCCCCATACAGATTGAGGTCGAGTGAGCCCGAGTTGAACACATGGGCCGGCTCGATGTTCCGCGAGTTGCACGCCATGTCATCTGCGAGCATAAGGATGATGTGCGAGTCCGGAATGCCCAGCCGCTGCACAGATCGGTACAGCGAGAGCGTGTTGGCAATATGCCGATAGTTGAACCAGTACCTCGAGGCACAGACAAGGACCGCCCAGTTGGACGTGTGTCCGCCATCTCCGGCCCCTCCGCCTGCTGCCGCCTTGCCCGTTGCTCCCTCGCCTGCCGCTCCCTCGCCAGCCGCCGCCTTCCCTGCCTCTCGTCTCGCCAGCCACGCTGCCGCCACATCGACTGCCTCCTCGGCCCCGTCTGTAGCCACCACCTGGACCTTGCTCATCCCGTCCCCAGCCCCAGCCGAGGTCCCGGCCACAGGCAGAGACTCAGCGCCGTCCACCTCTGCCGCCACCGCCACCTCTGCCGCCAGCACCGCCACCGCCACCGCCACCGCTACCGCCCCCAGCCCCAGCCCCCAGCCTCTCCTGCTGCCTCTACACATAGTCCTCTGTCTCCTTTGCCCTCCCATCTTGCTTGGGCGGTGTTCGAGTGAGGTGTGGCACCCGCTTGCCCTCGCCCTCGCCCGCCCCTCCCGCCCACCCGCCGGCCAGCGAGAGCGTCGGGGCTGGACATCCGGATGCGCCGGCCAGCTGTGGTAACGAAAGGGCTTGTGTTTGTTGCGGATGGTAGTGGTAGTGGTGGTGGTGGTGGTGGTGGTGGTGGTGGTCAGTAGGACCAGGGGAAGACGACAAGCTCGGCGAGGTCGATGCCAGCGAGCGCGATGCCTGGAAGGACGAGGAGAGAGACCAGCCGTGCGAGCGAGTGGTTGGTGAAGCGTGCTTGCTGTGGCGGCGGAGGGCCGGCACGAAAGTCGACAAGGGGCTCCATAAAGGCGATGAGGCCCAGGACGGCGCAGGAGACGACGCCGGCCCAAATCAGCCATGATCGCGTCCGCCGCGCCACGAGCGACCACATGCAGGCAACAAAGCCGTAGCAGCAGACCCCCATCGGCGCCAGCATGCCGAGTGTCGGCACAGCGCCCAGCAGGGAAGCGCCGGCGACCGCTGCCAGCGCGAGGCTCGCCGAGCCGACCACTGCCGCCAGCCGCCATCGCACATCGTAGGCGTACAGCATCCACACCGCCGGGACAGCGAGGCCCACCATGTGGGCAAGCCATGCGAGAAGCGCCACCCGCCACCAGAACGCATACGATCCGTCGACTCCAGGCGCATCAGCTGTGGTCAACGCCGCCGCCGAGCTCGGGCTCCGGCCGTGGAGCCCGGCCCCCGCAGCGGCGGCCACTGCTGCGGCGAGCAGACTGGCGGCATGCCATCCGATAATCAAAACCGATGACCTCGGCCCACGGCGACGTCGTGAGCCACTTTGCCCGTGTTGGCCCGTTCGGCTCTGACCGCCATTGGCGCCCTCGCCGCGGCCCCTACTCCCACCGGCTGCCAGCCATCGGTGGAGCGGGACGGCGAGCTGGGCGGCGGCGAGCAGGACACACTCGCCAGCCACCAGAGCCTCTGTTGCCGTTGTGGCAGGGCAGTGGTCGAGGTACTGCACAACCGCAAGCACCATGGCGTGAGGTGCGTGGGCGACAAGTGGGTCGGAGGGCA
This sequence comes from Thecamonas trahens ATCC 50062, assembly GCF_000142905.1. Taxonomy (NCBI): domain Eukaryota; order Apusomonadida; family Apusomonadidae; genus Thecamonas; species Thecamonas trahens. The sequence goes on from NW_013657651.1 coordinate 276,192, forward strand.
GGTAGGCGGCGGCTGGTGGTGGTGGTGGTGGTGGTGGTGGTGGTGTTGGTGGTGTTGGGGGGCGGTGGCTCTCTGCCCTCTTTGGGCTGCCCTCTTTGGGTTCATTCCTTGTCGGCATCGGCGGCCGGGGACGACGACGTTGAGGGTGTGCGCTTCTTGAGGGCGGCCTCGCGGGCAAGCTGGGCGAGCTCAGCCTGCTCGACCACATAGTTGGTGAGCTCGTCGATGGAGATGCGGTCGTCGTTGTCGAGATCGATCTTGGCCCAGAGGTCGTCGAGCTGCTTCTCGGTCAGCTTGTGCTTCATCGACGAGACGGCGAGCGCAAACTCAGCGGCGGAGATGCAGCCGTCGCCGTCGATGTCGATGGTCTTGAGCGAGGCGCCAAGCTCTGACTCGGCGTCGTGAATGTCCTCCTCAAGGGACGAGACCATCTTGGCAATCTTGCGCTCGAGCGACGAGAGGAGCTTGGTCTCGGCGACCACGCGCTTGTCCTTGGAGACAGCGGCGGCGGCGGCAGCGGCGGCGGCCGACTGTGCTTCGGCCTCGGCGGCAGCGGCGTCCTTCTCTTCGGACGCCTTGAGCGCCTCGAGCGCCTCCTTCTCCTTCTCGAGGGCCGAGTCGGAGGCAAGGGTGACGACGGCCTCCTCGAGCTGCTGCAGCTCCTCGGACGAGAGAGCGGTGACGACATCGTGCATGCGCTCCAGCGGCTCAGCGCCCGGACGGGCGGCGGCGTCGTCGTCACCGACGTCCTCGCCACGTGCTGCAGCTGCCCGCTTGGCCTCGGCGGCGATGACTGTGGCGGTGGCGGAAGCCACCGTTGCGGCGGCTGTCGCGGCCATGGTGGCATCTGCGAGCGACTTGGTGCGGATGGTGTCCTCCTGGATAGCAGTCTTGACAGCGGCGTCCTCCTCGGCCTGGCGCGCAGCCTGCTTGGCGGCGTCCTCCTTGTCCTTGAGCTCCTTGGCCTTGGCTGCTTCGCGGGCGATGGCCTCCTCCTCGATCTTGAGTAGGCGCAGCTTCTCAGCCGCGGTATCGTCGTCATCCTCGGTGTCGACCTCCTCGGCCCGAATCTCGTCGATGATCTCCTCGGGGAAGGCCAGGATGGTGTCCTGGAGGCGGACGGCCGGCGCCACCTTTTCGGAGATGAGCAGCGCGCGTGAGAGGACCAGCATGGCCGCCGGCACCTGCTCCTCGATGTGCAGATAGAGCCACTCGGAGATCTGGGCGCGAAGCTTGTCGAGGTCGACTCCGACGCCGCGCATGCCACGCGAGATGGCGGCCTGGACCAGCTCCTCATCCGAGAGCGAGTCGACGCCCTCGTCCATGATCATTAGATCGTCCTGCTTGATGGTCTCGAACCGGTTCTCGAGCTGGAACCGCAGGTACCCGGTTGTGCCGTACGGCGAAATGCCCATGTACTTGCACATGTTCTGCAGCTGCGGCCGGGTCAGCGTGCTCAGAGTCAGCTTGTCGCCAAACAAGTTCGCCATCCGCAGGATCGACTCGTTGTCGACAGGCTCGCCGGCTTGCACCTTGCCCATGAACGAGGTCAGCTCCTCGGCGCGCGCCTCGCCGGACTTGAGCTTGGTCTCGTCAGCCACCTCGTGCAGGATCTCCTTGAGGAACTTGGCCATCTCCAGCCGGATCTTGAGCTCCTTGCGGCGCTTCTCCTTCACCTTGGCCTCGTCCTCAAACGTCGACGGCAGCATGTTGGGGAAAATGTACAGCGCGACCGGGAGGAGGAGCTCGAGGAACGGAACGACCAGGAACATGGCCAGTGGAATGACTCGGAACAGGTCTGCCGCTGTCCGTCGCAGCTGCCGCCGCTCGCGCCGCGTCAGCTGGTTCCCGCGGACCAGCTTGATCAAGTACTTGGACGCAATGCGGGTCTCTGTGCCCAGCATCTTGAACCCGGTCCAGTGGTGGTGGGCCATCTTCTTGGTCGCCACCCACATCTTAGCCAGTCGCGACTGCGCCTCGGCAGCCTCGGCCTCGGTCTCCTTCTTGCTTATCTTTCCGCTCTTCTTGCCCTCGTCCTCGTTGTCTGCCCACACCGGCCGCGCCGTGCTCAACGCCCGCAGCGCCCCGCCGGCCACGGACCGGCCCCCGCCGGCCTGCAGCAGCATCCGCGCGAGGCCCGGCGGCGGCGGCGCGCCCCATGCCCACCCAGACTGCCGGCCGAGTAGCGCCAGCGTCCGCCCGCTGCCTGGGGCCGAGACTGAGGCGAGGGACGGAGCCGGCGCCGAAGGCACCAAGGCTCGGGAGGCAGCCCGGGCCGAGAACAGCCTTGCGGCACCACCAGAGCAGCTCACGGTGTGGAGCGAGTTGGCCACAGCACCATGGAGAGCATGCCTCGCAGCAGCACCGCTACCGGCGGCACTCTCGCTCAACTGCGACCGAGCCGCTCCGCCGCCTCCACTCGCTGACCCCGCACGGACAGCCCGGACTGCCCGGACTGCCCGCACAGCCGCCAGCGACGACCGTCCCGCGCGCATGGTGTACGTGTGCATGAGTATAATAGATATACGTCAGCCACCCGTAGACCTTCTCCAGTCGAGTCTGTCCACCCACTTTTACTTCTACTACCTCTCCCATACACGCCCCCCCCCCCCCCCCCCCCCCTCTGCCTCTCCCGTTCCCGTTCCCGTGTCGCTCAACGTTCGCCATGTCGCGTATTCACAGTCGCCAGACCGTCCGACCGCCAGCAGCCCGTCACCCGCCAGCCGACCAGCCGACACGTTGCCGGCCGACCAGGTGATCACCCGCTCCCTCCCCATCCCGCCCACTTCAGCCATTCCAAGCCAATTCCCTCCTGCCCTCTCAAGACCTTCGCCCTCAACAGCTCCACCCTCTACTCTACCGCATCTCCCGTGCCGATCGCCGTCATCGAATCCCTTCCCTCCCTCCCTCCCTCCCCCTTCTCGTCAGCCACAACCTCTCCTGACTCGCACTGATCATGTGGGCCGCACGCGGGATCGGGAGCGTACTGCGCTTCCTCTACACCACGCCCAGAGCCTCCAAGCTCTTCTCCGGTCACCCTTGCTCACAGCTACCCACCCGCGCCCTCGCCTTGTACGCAGTGGTGGCCGGGAGCGGTAGCGTCCGTCTCGGCCGGGCGTGGATGGGCCGACAGCAGACTCGCCGGCCAGGCGGGGCAAGCGACGGACGAGGGCGGGGTGTGAGGCAGGCACAGGCACAGCTCTCGCAGCAGACTCGGGAGTACACTGCAGGGATGGACCGTCGCCCGCCGAACCTGTATCGGACTCTGGAGGTGCATCCTCAGGCAAAGGAGGGTCGGAAGCCGTTTGCCCTCGGCGACGTGGCTTGGCTCGGATTTGACCTCGACCACACGCTCGTGCGGTACAAGATGGACGTCTTTATGCCGCTCTGCGCATCAGCCATTCTCCAGCACCTCGTGACTGCGCTCGACTATCCTCAGAAGCTGGTGGAAGCTGATTTCGACTTTTCGTTTGCCAAGAAGGGCCTCATCATCGACAAGGAGCTCGGCAATGTGGTCAAGCTCGATTGCCAGGGTCGGGTTCTGCAGGGCGCCCACGGGTCTCGCTGGCTCTCGGCGAGTGAGCTGGCGGCGGCGTACGGCGCCGATCCGCTGCCGGGCTTTGAGGGCCGGTCGTCGGAGCGGTACTGGCCGCTCAACACCTTTTTCGACATTCCGGTCGCGCCGGTCTTCGCCGCCATGGTCGATCTCGAGACCGGCAAGTCGTACACCCAGCTCACGCTCGACATCTACGACTCGGTCTCGCACAACTACCTCTCGTTTGACGGCGGATACTACTTTGGCGCCTTTAAGGAGACGCCCGAAAAGTACGTCCACAAGCGCGACGAGATCAAGGCCTGGCTCGCCTCGCTCAAGGCCTCGGGCTCTCACAAGCTCTTTGTCGCCACCAACTCGATGCCGGCGTACTCAAAGCTCCTTCTCGACTTTGCTTTTGGTCCCGGCGAGTGGGAGCCGCTCTTTGATCTTGTCCTCTTCAAGTGCTGCAAGCCGGCGTTCTTCACCGAGGCTGCCCCGTTCCAAGCCGTCACCTTTTCGCCGCGCTCCGATGCGCCGCCACCCGCCGACGGCTCGTACGTCCCTGTCGACGTCGCCTTTCGTGATCTTGCGCCCGGCGAGACCATTCAGATAGGAGGCATGTACCACTACGGCAACGCCGCCGACCTTCACGCTGCGCTCGACGTCGAGCCTGCCGACATTGCCTACTTTGGCGACCACATCCCGTACGACTGCGGCGCTGCCAAGATCCATGCCGGCTGGCGGACCGTTGGCGTCGTGGAGGAGGTTGACTACGACCGCTCGCCGCACTCGGACCCACAGGCTTACAACTCCTGGTCGTGCTTCTTCACCTACGACCCAGTTGCCGAAATCAACACCGCCGTGCTCCCGGACCCGGCCTCATCCGAGACCTACTACAAAAAGTGGATGGACGAGGCGTGCGATGCCGTCGTTCCCGACCTCAACCATCTCATCGGCGTCGAGCTCGATACTGTCCTCAACACCTCGTCGTTCTTTGTCAATCCGGCCGTTCCGCCGCTCCCGCCGCCCGGCGTCACCCACCTCCACCTCGATGGCGACGTTGCCGAGACCAGTGAGCAGTAGCAAACTCCACTCCACACTGGTACTGTACCACCATACGCCCCCCCCCCCCCCCCTTTTTCCAGCCTCTCCCACACTCGGCATCGTCTTTGTCACCGCCGGCAAAATCTTCACCGCCTGCCCAATCTTCAGCAGTGATTTTATTGCTCAATCACCTTCGCTGCCACCGTGACGGGCTCAATTTCCCCCCCCCCTCCCCCCCCACCCCCCCTCCCCCCTCCACGACACGCGCGCACCCACGCTTGCACCACGCGTGGGTCCTGCCACAACCCACTCCCACGTCACTCAGCTCTGTAACTCAGTAGAGTCCTCTCTCGCCCTCCCCCTTGTCAGGCTTCATACCCTCCCTTTCTCTGCTCTCTCCCCCCCTCGCCCCGGCTCACCATTCCAATATGCACCAGCGATTTGTTGTTGTCGTTGTGTGTGCCGTCTCAGTCTTGACACTGAGCGGGCTGGTGAGCGGGCAAGCGCCATTGTCGCCGCCACCACCGCCGCCTTCGCCACCTCCTCACTTTCCGCAACATCCTTCCGATCCGGTTCCCACGGCCCGATTTACAAGTACCTCTGCCGAGTTTGACATCACTTTTTCAAACGCCACCGATCGCGCTGGTGCACCCGAGTCCGTCATCGACTTTGACTGCGGGATTCTCTTCTTCGACATCTCCACGCTGGGCACGAGTCCTGTCTGTCGCTTTGTCACTGACGCCCATGTCAACGTCGCGCTCGGATCAGGCGCCACCGCGATGCCCGGCGATGTGCTCTTCCTCGCTATTGAGTTCAAGGCAGCCGCACCGGCGGCCCGGCGGCGCAGGAGAGTAGAGATCCGCGGCCCGACGAGCATCACCCTCCTTGCCCCACTTTCGCCCCAGCCGCTGGTTGCAGCCCTCCTCGCACCGCCCTCGGTCGACTCGTGTGGCACGGTTACGCTCGACGCCTCGGCATCGAGCGGCATCCGTCTCCTGTACCAGTACGCCCTTCTCTCGCCGCACAACACGAGCGATGCGTTGGCTGTTTCGTCGGCACTCGCTGCCACCCCCAGCTCACAGTTCCAGGTCTCGCTCGCAGTTGACAGCTGGCCAGAAGGCGTACCGTACGTCTTTCGCCTCACTGTCACCGACTGGCTGGGAGCGACTGACAACACCACCACCACAATTGTCAAGGATCCCGGCGCTCCGCAGCTCACGCTCTCCACCGCCACGGCCCTGGTCTCTTCGCGGACAGCGTTCGCGCTCTCAGTCGACGTCGCATTTGCATCGTGCTCGTCGTCGTCGACGCCGCCGATTGCCGTTGCCTGGTCGACGAGTGCCGGGCCGGACGACCCCATCACTGCCCACGGGATTCCTGCCGCAAGCAATACGCTCAACTTTCCGCCGGGTGTTCTCACTGTCGGCGGGAGCTACATCTTTGAGGTCAACGTCAACACCACCGATGGATCGGCCAAGTCGGCGTCAGCGTCAGCAACGGTGACCGTCAAGACTTCGGCGCTGGTGGCGTTTGTGGCAGGCGGCAGCAGCCAGACTTTCCACTCGAGCCTTGACGTAGTGCTTGACGGCTCGGGCTCGTACGATCCCGACGCGGCCGGCGCTCTCACGTACCTGTGGACTTGCACGGATGTATCAGCCGGTGGTGCGTGTGTCTCCTCGCCCTCATCGATCACCTGGAACGCACCGACTCTCACCCTCCCAGCCTCACTCATTACGGTGCCTGTCTCGGACAAGTTGTCGATATCACTGACGGTGAGCGCCGGCGCGCGTTTGAGCGTGACGACGATCACGGTCACGCGCGCCGTCCTTCCGTTCGAAAAGTACAGTTTGACGTGGCGCGATGCCGATCTTGTGCAGAACGTTAATGACTTTATGATCCTTACCGCCAACGTTGTCCCAGCCCAGGCCGGCGATGTAATCGAGTATTTGTGGGACGAAGCGAGTGGAAAGCTCAATCTGGAGGCAAACAACACGCTGGCAACGCTCACCCGCCGCGAGAATAACTTTGGCATCCGGGCCAACGTCATGGTGCCGCAAGTCGAGTACGAGTTCCGCCTCTTCGCGCGTGTTATCCGCAACTCGGGCTCGTTACGATCTTCCCTCACGACCCGCGCCATTGCCGACGCGCTCGACAGCGGCCTCTCGTCGCGCCACGCACTCACGCGTGCGTACTGGGCCGCGCACTACCCTGGAGATCCCGCCGCACTGCTTGGCACTGGCTCCGCCCGCGGCACCAGGGCCGTCTCGCCGTACTTTCACCTTGCGTCGCACGTGGCGCGGGTCAACGCCGTCCCTGTCGGTGGCACTTTCACGGCTGTTGGGCCACCGGCATCGGCCACGGCTGACACGCTCTTCACCTTTGTTTTTTCAGGCTGGAGCGATGGCGACGGCGACGTCATCCTCTACTCGGTGGTCCAGGAGCTGGCGTCGGGCGAGCTGCTGGAGCTAGTGCCAAAGTCGGTTGGCACCTCGCACTCGGTGTATCTTCAGCCAGGCCGACAGGCGAACAACTACCAGGTCAGCGTGCTTGGCTATGTGACCGATGACCGCGCTGGCCGTGCCGCGCCAGTCAAAATCTCACTCCGGGTCCAGCCGTTTGCCGCATCGTCGGCAGGCGCAGGGGCGACCGCCGAAAGCCTTGTTGACGGCATCCTCTCGCGAAGCGTGGAACTGGGCAACGTCAACCAAGCGCTGCAGCTCATCTCATCGATCTCGGACGTGGTCAACTCGGCGCCGTCGCCGACGCCGTCTGCGACGCCGGACCCGACGGCAGTCCGCGCGCGCGAGAAGCTATTTGCCGCCCTCCAGCGTGTCGCCAAGGTCAACGGAACTGCCGACGACCTGGCACGGACGTCGTCGACGCTCGGGGTAGTCCTCGGCGTGCCGCGCGAGGTGTCAGCAGCGCTGCTCGACAACTCGCTCGCGCTCACTACTCAGCTGTTCAGCTCGATAGGCGAGTCGTATGTGACCGAGGAGCAGGGCTCCGGCATCTCGCGTGCGCTGGCCGGCCTCTTTCGCGCCGCCAACGCCAACGCGTCGCTGGCGTCTGTTGGCGAGGTGACTAGCGGCGGCGACGCTGTCAGCCGCACACTGGAACTTGTACCCAAGCTGGCGCGCGCGGTCATGGCCGATGCTGTCGATGGCATGATTCCGCTGGTAGCGAGCAACGCCATGTTCCGGTTTGAGGGCCGCCAGCATGTAGCGTCGTCGCTCGGGCTCCAGGCCAACGAGACCGGCAGCACTGTTCCGTCGGGCGTGGACCTGGCGTCGGCGTGCGGGGCTATCCGGCTACCGACGTCGGCACTCACGGGCGCCGGCGCCCGCGAGAACGACTCGATTCGTTCCGAGTGCATTGCCTTTTCAGAGAACATCTACGCTTGGGCAGGCGGGCGAAGCGCCGATGGCAACTCGTCGCGCAAGACGTCTGGCGCGCTGGTCTCGCTCTCATATCGTGCGTCGCCGGTGGGCGCACTGAGCATTGGCGCATCGACGCCACTGGTAACCGGCGAGCTTGCGGTTACCAACAGTGCCGACGCCATCTTTATCACGGTGCCGCTGACGGCGGGCCGTGGCGAGCTGTCTGCGGCCGCCTGCCGATTCTGGGATGACACCCGAGACGGGTGGAGCGAGGACGGATGCCAGGTTGCGTCTGTTGAGCGGGGGTGGCAGTAACGTGCGCGTGTAACCACCTAACGACGTTTGGCCTCAACACGCTCGACGCGTCCGACTTTGAGCGGCTGAGGAATATCAAGGACCAACCAGAGGCGCTCATTGTGGTTGTGCTTGGATGGGCGGCGCTCCTCATCGCGCTGCCGTTCCTTCATTTGGCTGACCGCAAGGACGCGCTGGCCTTGCTTCACGACCGCGATGCCGAGCACTCTGTGTTTCTACAGGCCAAGCTTGCAGCACTCAGTGGGCGCGGAGCACTGCTCAAAAAGTCGCTCAAAGACGCTGTGACGCGCAAGCATCTCTGGATGTCGCTCTTCATCAAGGCCAAGGATGATCCGTTCACTCGGGTTTTCCGCGCTGGCGTTCTCTTTACCACCCTTGTCGCCGGCCTTGCCATGGCTGCTGCGTTCTTTAAGGACCAGTCCGACGACGAAGTGGTGAGCAGCAAAGCGCGAATCGTCGAGCTTGTTGTCTCGATCGTCATCGGAGTCGTGCTGTTTGGCCCCATCACCGCCATCACCTTTTCCTCCGCAAGGCGGCCAAAGGCACCATCTACGGCCTCTTACCCAAGGAGCGGCACTGGCTCCAGCTTCATCCCGGCAAGCGGCCGATTGATGCCGTCGGCAAGAGCCCGCCAGCTCACATGGGCCTCGCTGAGCCGCTGCCTAGCTTGTCTGTTGACGAGCAAGAGGAGGTGAGCTCGAGCGAGGATCTGTCGCCTGTTTTGCCCTGGCGGCCGTGGTGGTACTACTGGCGAGAAAACTACGCGGGCGATGCCGGCGCCGTGCCTAGGTTTACCGGCAGTACCAGTGCCAGCACCAGTGCCAGCACGGATACGTACTCGTCGTGGTCGAGCTCGCTTTTGGGAGCGAGCAAGCGCTGCTGATGCGGCATGCCTTGGCCATGCCGTTGTCAACCGCGACCGCAAGCTCAAGCGAGTCGATCGACTGGATTCGCGACGCGCTCGACGACGGCGTGGCGTTGATCTCGTCGTCGTCGTCCAGCAGAAGCAGTGCACAACCGCCTCCACCGCCACCGATAGTGGCGGCGGCGATGGCGCACGCAAACACACCCGAGAGCGGCCAGGGTGGCGAGAGCGGCGAAGCCGGCAAGGGCAAGCGGTGGTTCGGCATTTGCTGCTGCCGCAAAAAGTATGCACCGAGTCTGGAGGAAATGGTGGCGGCGCTGCCGCCGGCAGTTGTCGAGGCGGCTTGGAGTGACTACCACAAGATGGACCTCAACCACGACGGGACGCTGGACGAAGAAGAGGTGGCGGTGATGATGGCGCAGCGCGGGTGGATTCTCCATGAGCGGGAGGTCTACCGGCTGATGGAGGCCATCGACACTGACCACAACGGAGTTGTCGACTTTTACGAGTACCTGGCCCTCGTTGCCATCCGGCTCCACAAGATCAAGGAGGAGGAGAAGGCGCTGCGGCACGGGAGTGTGCCGGCCTGGGGCGGCTGGCTTCTGTTTGGCGCGTTGATGATCATCTCGCTCGTGTCCTCGCTTCTGGTGATAGTGTATGGTCTCAAGTTCTCGCGGCCTGTGGTTCACTCGTGGCTCCGCACCTTTGCGTTCAACGTTGTGCTCGACACGATCTTCTTTGAGCCGCTCAAGGTCTTTACTGGCGTCCTGCTGCACATAGCGACAGTGTCTGGGGCGATGGGGCTGGCCGATGTGTTCTCGCTGTTTGGATGATAAAAATACACATCTGCACTGCAATGCAGCACCAACTGCAACATGTATGGGGAAAGGGGACGGGATGAAGATCGGGCATGGGGGAGGGGGTTGGGAAAGGGAGAAAAAGGGGAAAAAAGGGAAATGTGACCTGCATGTCTCATCCTCGGCTCATACCTCCAGAGGAGGTCACCGACGTTTAGCATGGATGCGGGACCTGGGAGCCTCACCCTCCCAAGGGAGGGGGCTCACCAATGACGTTCGTCCATCAAGGGCGCTGCAGACGGGATACACACCATGGCGTAATGGTGCCCCGCGTCCGTCAAGGTCCTCCGCCAGCCACTGGGACTGGGGCCAACCAAGACTGCTGCCGCTGGGCATGGCCAAAAGACGTACCCGCCGAAGCGGTGCGGTCAATCGGCTGCAATGCTGCTCAGCACGCCCACACCGACTAACCATTGTCTCGGCCACTGGCGGCGAATGGCCGAACGTACCCAGGCGAGGGCTTCCGCTCGCGAAATGGGTTTCACCGACTCGGCCCTGGTGGTGGGTTACATTGCAGCCAACACCACCGTTGTCGTCCTCTCCCGCTACATACGCAAGCACCACCCAGGCATACATACCAAGGAGGCCTCCATGTTCTATGTCGAGGCCATGAAGCTGGCATGTATGACCCTATACCTCGCCGTCGTTGCCGCGCCCGTCACTGCCCGTCTGCCACCCTCCCGCCTCACCCCACGCACCGCCGGCCATCTCCTCGGCCTTGCCACGCTGCCGGCACTGCTGTACGCTGCGCAGACGTGGCTTGCTTACTGGGCCATTGCCCGTCTCGACGCCGGCGTCTACGCCGCGTTCTCGGCGCTCAAGTTTGTGGCCGCCGCACTTGCCGCGGTCGTCCTCCGCGGCGCGCGCATCTCCCGCTCGCAACTCGCCGCCCTCGCCGCCGTCTGCTGTGGTCTGGCGCTGCTGCCGACTGCGCCCCGCGCCGCGAGCCCTGTCGCCGTATCCGGTCAGCTGGCGAGCACTTCGCTCTCGTCGGCTGTTGTCGCCGCCATGATCGCCATCGCCGCAGCGTCTGCGCTTGCTGGCGCTCTCACGGCGTCGCTCCTTCGCGGCGTAGCCGGGTCGTCGCCGCTGATGGCGCGTCTTGTCCCGCCGCATGTCTCTGCCCTCCCGCAGGCGTACAAGTCGCTTGCACTTTATGCCGGCGGTACGGTTGTCTCGGGCGTTGTGTGGGCGCTGTCTCCGCCCGGCGCAGCGACCCGTTCGGCCCCAGATCTGGTCCCGTGGGCGCTGGCGTGGCTCTCGCTTGTAGTCCTCGCCGCCAATGGCATTCTCATCTCGCTCCTCCTTGCCCGCATTTCGATCGTCGCCAAGTCGATGGCCGGTGCCTTTTCCGTCTTTACCATCGCCACGGCCTCGTCGCTCCTCTACGCCGACCTCGGCCCGACCGCGCCTCGGCTCGCCACCTCTGGCATTCTCATTGCCATCGCCATCTACGTCTTTCACGCCTACCCCCCTGCCTGTCATTCTCACTGCGATGCTTCTGAGGTGACCGAGCTAGTCCCTGCCCCGCTCAACTCGGACTCCGTCCGTAAGCGGTCAATCAAGCGCGACTGAGCCTCGCTTGTACAGGGCCTCGCCTGTGCAGAGCTTCCCATCCGAATGGATGATGGGCTCTGCCGTCGCATGCCGACCCGATCTCATCCGTAGCCACACTGCACACCAATCATTGAACGCACCCGTGATGCCGAGCCGATGATGCCGAGCCGATGATGCCGAGCCGATGATGCCGAGCCGATGGTGCCGAGCCGATGATGCCGAGCCGATGATGCCGAGCCGATGATGCCGAGCCGATGATGCCGAGCCGATGATGCCGAGCCGATGATGCCGAGCCGATGATGCCGAGCCGATGATGCCGAGCCGATGATGCCGAGCCGATGATGCCGACGCTGATCCCGACCACCATCCTCCCTCCCCACCCCCCCGTCCACCCCCGTCCCCCCCTCCCCCTCCCCCACACCACTCCCGCCCACACCTCACCCTCACCCTCGCCCACCATGGTACGCCCCTTCTCCTTCTCCTTGCCTCTCCTCCTCCTCCCTCCCCTCTCTCCATCCCCCTTCCCTCCCCCCCCCTCCCCCCTCCCCCCTCCCCCATCACTGGCTCATCCTCCCTCCCTCCCTCTCCCTCCTACCACCACCACTAACCACCCCCCACCCCCACCCCCTCCCTCCCTCCCTCCCTCCCTCCCCCCCTCTCCCACCCACAGGCCGACACGGTGCAGTACCTGATGGAGAAGATGCTCCCCGAGCTGCAGGACTTCCGCATGAGGGGCTACTTCAACGAGGAAGAGATTGGGAAGATTGTGGCCACACGGAGCGACTTTGAGTACAAGCTCAAGAGGAGGGCGCCGGATCGGGTCACCTTTGTCCGCTACTTGGAGTATGAGGCCAATCTGGAGAAGCTGCGGAGGAGGAGGAGGAAGAAGGTCGGTCTGCCTTCTGGCTTCCGTTCAAAGGCAGACTCTGCTTATCTGCGTCGCGTCCACTCCATCTACACCCGCTTGCTCCGTCGCTACCCGGGCGATGTCGACGACTGGGCCCGCTACTTTGCCTTTTGTGCCGACAATGGCGCTCACAAGCAGCTGGCAAAGGCCCATGCTAAGGCTCTCGAGGCCCACTCGCGCAAGGCCGACTTGTGGATCCTTGCCGCACGCTTTGAGATCGCCGTCCGTCACAACATGGTCCTCGCCCGTGCCCTACTGCAGCGCGGCCTTCGCCTCAACGGCCACGACCTCAACCTGTGGATCGAGTACTTTAAGGCCGAGCTCATGTACCAGCAGAAGCTTATCGACCGCCGCCGCCTCCTAGGCCTCCCGGTCCGCCCGGTCAAGGGCACAGCCGCCGAGCCGGCTCAGCTTCTCGGCGCTGTCGCGTCGGCGCTCCACGACCAGATGGCCGAGTCGGACGGCGATAGCGACGACACAGCCGTAGGCGCTGCCGCTTCGGGCTCGGACGTCGACGACGACGATGGGTTCGACCTCACTGCGAGCGACGACGAGGACGAGGACGAGGACGAGGACGAGGACGACAATGCCCAGCCTGCGGCGCCGGCCGCTGATGACGACGACGGCGACGCCGAGGCCATCAATGTCAACGTCTCTCTCCTTGCTTCGGCCGTCCCGCGAACCATCTTCCGCATGGCGCGGAACAAGTTTCCGGCCTCGATGGAGCTCCACCTCCGGTGCCTCGACCTCTATCTGCGGTTCGACAACACTGAGCTCGGCATCGACGAGGTCTACGAGTCGCTAGCGGAGCGGTTTGCATCGGCGCCCGACAACGAGCACTTTGTGGCGGCACTCAACGAGCTCGCCCGCCGCCCAATGCGGGCCTACCTTGCGGCCCGCGCCCGTCTCTCGACCGCGCCGTTTGAGCCGACGGCCTTCCAGGCCGCTTGGCTCTCTATGAGCGCCCGCTACGAGGAGATGCTCGAGGTCGCCGCCTCACCGGCCTTCCTTGAGGCGTACATGGAGACGTTGCTCTCTCTCCTCGAAACCGTCGCCGGCCACGGCGCGCTCTCGGCCTACACCGTCGCTGCGCGTGCGCTCCGTCTCGGTGCCGAGGCCGCCGCCGCAGACATGCTCACCGAGACGCTCGCCGCGCGCTGGGCCCAGCTCGCCGCTCGCCTCCCGGCCGACGTCCGCCCCGTCGGCGCGCCGTCCGCTGTTGACGCTGCTGCTGCCGGCACTGCCGCCTTTCCGTCCTCGCCGGTCCTCGCCGAGTTGCACCTGCAAGCACTCGCCGCCGCCGGCATGAGCGCGTCCGAGCTTGTGACCGCAGGCCTCGCTGCGCTGCGGCCGATCACCACCAGCCACGACACCATCCTCTCGTCGAACGGTCCGTTTAATGGCGAGCAAGCTGCGCTCCGCGCCTCGGTCCACCGGCTGTGGAGGACCGTTCTCCACGTCGCGCTGTGGAGCAAGGGCAAGGTGGCTGGCCGCGACGACGCAATTGCTGCCTCGGCCGGCGCGCTGCCGGACGGCGGCGCCGAGTGCATCGTCTTTGAGTGGGCGGTGGCCACGGGCTCGTCGACCAAGTCGATCCGCAAGGTCTACGCCGGTCTCCTTGCGCGGTCGGTCATGCAATCGCGCGCGCTCCTCGGTGCCATCATCCGCTTCGAGGCTTCGCTGCAGCGGCCGTCGATGGAGACGCTCGACCCGCTGCACGCGGCCATCACGACCTCGTTTGGAAGCCCCAAGGCGTCGCCTGACTCGGCCCACTTGCTCTGGATCGACTGGCTCCGCTCGCTGCTGCGGACCAAGGCCACACCGGCCCGCGTCACCGCCGTCTACAACAAGGCCACCCAGGCGCTCAAGAGCTCCGAAACCGAGATGGAGGCCTTCCTCGCCGCCTACCACGCCCTCAACGTCTAGTGTACGGCGGGTGATAGTCGGCCGTCGCGAGCTCGGCCCGCTCCAACGCGTCGGCGACCTGCCACGACGCCAGCTCGGCCGCCACGTCGATGCCGTTGGCGGCAAAGAACTCGTGCTCGAGCACCTTGTCCAGCGTGATTCGCGTCACCGGGTCTGGATCGAGCATAGCCCGCAAGAGCGCGTACTGCGGCGCCGACGCCTCGTCAGCCGGCAGGGCGTCCATCCACGAGTAGAACTCGGACCACGGTACCTCGCCCTTGTCCTCGAGATGGAAGAGGAGCTCGCCAAAGACCACGCCGGCGGCCCAGACGTCAACTGGCCAAGAGTAGCCGACAATACCATAGTTTTTGGCAAGGCCGTGGCGTGGCGGGTCGCCAGCGTCGCCTCCGGCGGCATCGGCCGCCTCCTCGGCCACCTTCTTGGCCGCCTTGTACGCCGCGTTGATGCCCTCCATCTCGGGCGCGAGGTGGCCCTCGGTTCCGGTCATCGACGTGTGCCCGATCGCCGGATCGTGGAACGTGGAGCAGTCAAAGTCCATGAGCGTTACACGGCCAGTCAACGGCTCGTAGAACAGGTTGTCGCGCTTAAAGTCACGGTAGATGATGCCCTTGCCGTGGACGTGCGCGAGCGCGCCGAGCGCGTCGACCATGTACCGCGCGATCTGCGGGAGCTCGAGACGCGTCACAGCCTCGGAGGTGTTGCGGAACTCCATGACAAGCGCGTACGTTCCGGTCTCGACGAGCGGAACCCAGTCGACGAGCTTGTTGATTCGCGGGTGGCCTTGCACCACGGCATGGACCCGGACGTCGCGCGGGACATCCTCGCCAACCGGCGGCCGCTCGTCGGGATCGTGGTCGAGCTGCGCAATCTTAATGGCCACCAGCGCACCGGTTGCCCTCTCGCGCGCCGAGTACACCACCAGCTGGCTTTCGAGATGGATGCGCTCAATAAAGTGGAACCGGTCGCCAAGCGCAAAGATGTTTGACTCGAACGGGAACTCGTCGTCGCCGTTGCGGAAGGCGACTTGTCGCGGGCGGTGTTCTTGCGGAGCCACCGCTGCTTGGCTACGATCTTGGATGCTGGATCAACAAGCTTGAAGAGCGACGCGGCCGCGTCCCAAGGTAGCGGCGGGGGGATACGCTGCGGCTTGAGAATGAGGCCGACCGAGCCGCCGAGCGGCTCGCGCGAGATGCGCACCGTCAGCGCGTCGCCGGTCTCCGACTCTTGGATTCCGATGGCATGCTTGCGGACCTCGCCACGCTCACCCCCACGCGCACTCGGCATCTTGCGGTACTGCACATGTATCTCGCCCGACGGGTGGAGCCGGACCTGGAACGACGCCGTCTCCACGCCGAGCGACTTGGCGCCGTACTGGGCCACGCGGTCAAACTGGACGAGCCACGAGGCGGTCAAGCCCGAGCCAAAGCTACGGACAAAGACCTTGCCCGCCAGCGACAAGTCCAGATCGCACCAGTACGGCGCAAGGACCGTCCCATGCATACGATATGCCGGGAGTGATTCGGGCGAGTGCGGGACCGAGGTCGGCGAGAAGCGGCCAAAGCCAAGCAGCCCGTTGGAGCCGATGGTGACCACTCCGTGCCAAGCTGAGTACACCGGAACAGCAAACGGAAGCGCCATTGTCACACCGTCGTCATCACGGCCCATATTCAACTCCGTCGCATTGCTGTCTTTGCTCAGATCGACCCAGGCGTAGGCCTCGGGCGAGAAGGCGTCGACCACGTAGCCGGGGCCATCGCTCACCGGCATCTCCGCCTTGCATCTCCCCATCCAGCACGTGCCAACCGCATGGCTCGCCCTCGCACTCCTCGGCGCATCCAACAGCTCATCGTTCACATCCAACCCCGCCAGCTCGCCATCAAGAACACAGGCCGGCCCGTGGAGCGGCGCGCAGCTCGCCATTTCGGTGCAGCGGACGTCGGCCGGCTGGCACCCGGCAGCGGCTGCGCCTAGGGCAAGCGCTACAACGAGGGTGACCACAAGAGAGAGTGCTGGCAGCATGGTGCTGTGGGTCGTTGGAGGTGAGGTGTGGGGTGTGGGCAAGCGGGACGGAGTCAGTGAGCGGAGGGGGGGCTGACTCGACGCAAAGCGGCCGAATCGGTCGGCGGAGCGCCAGTCGACCAGATTGGGCATGGGCTGGGGATGAAGACGTCGACTTGTTGTGCGATGCTTGGCGTGTGGTGTCTGTGATTGTTATTTACATTTACTTATGCCCATTCGACACTGCCGATGGGGCGGACGCGGTGCTGGGCGAGGCGATGGCTGACCCAGTTGCGGAGATCGTTGGCGAACCAGAACTGGCTGCCGTCGGACTTGTAGAGGAGCGGCTCGAGAGCTTCGAGGGTGAGGGCGGCAGAGGGCTTGAAGGTCTTGGCGTACCACCGCTCGAGCTCGGCGACCTGGACGTCCGAGTAGCCGGCCCGGGAGAGGCCAATAAAGTTGAGCGACTGCGAGGTACCCGACGGCGACGAGCCGCGCGAGGTAAAGGTGGTAAACGGCAGAACGTCGCGGACGACAGAGGTGCCAAGGCCGACCATGCAGTACGGGCCGATGGTGGAGAACTGGTGGACCTGCGAGTTGATGCCGACGTTGGCGTTGCGCATGACCCGGCAGTAGCCGCCAAACTGGACCGAGCACGTGACGGTCACGTTGTCCTCAATCACCATGTCGTGCGCAATGTGCGCGTAGTTCATAAAGTAGCACTTGTTGCCAATCTTGGTCACCGCCTCGTACTTGGGAGGCTCGCCCTCGGGCGCGTGGACGTTGACGTACTCGCGGAACACGTTCTCGTTGCCGATCACAATGCCGCCGGTCGGCGGCGTCCGCGTCACGTAGTCCTCGGGCCAGAGCCCCACCACGCAGTGCGACGAGAACTCGTTGCGCGATCCGACAACGACGTCAGGACCCACAAAGTGGCAGAACGCCCCGACGTCGTTCTCCTCGCCAAACCGCACCCCAGACTCAATCTGCACGTGTGATCCAATCTTGGTACGCGCACCAATGACCGCACCCGAGCGGATGATCGAGAACGCGCCCACAGAGACGCCAGCGCCAAGCACCGCGCCGTCCTCCACAATCGCCATCGGCGCAATCGTCACGCCCGGGCCCACTCGGGCGCCCGGGCTCACCAAAGAGGTCGGCATCGGCTGCGCAGGCGCAGTCGTCACCGCAGCGCGCACCGGAGCGGCGTATGCCGCTGGCGCCGGCGCCGGCGGTGCCGCCGATGCATGAGCCGGCGCGGTGCCTGCCGGCGCCTGAACGCCCAGTGAGACCAGGTGACCAGCCATGGCTGCAATGTTCGGCTGCTCAAAGAGGACCATGCCGCTCAGCTCGACGCCAAAGGCCTCGTTGAGCCGGGTCCGGAGCGTGGCCGACGCCAGCGAGTCGACGCCCAGCTGCGCAAACGGCGCCTGCCGGTCAAAGCCGTACGGCCGGGCGGCACCCACAAGCTCGCCAACCACGTCCTCGACACGGGCCTCGACACCCGCCGTAGCCGGGGCAGCGACCGGAGCAGCGGTAGCAGCCGATGCCGCTGACGCGTGAGCCGGCGCGGCGACCGCCGCCGGCGCCTGCACGCCCAGTGAGACCAGGTGACCAGCCATGGCTGCAATGTTCGGCTGCTCAAAGAGGACCATGCCGCTCAGCTCGACGCCAAAGGCCTCGTTGAGCCGGGTCCGGAGCGTGGCCGACGCCAGCGAGTCGACGCCCAGCTGCGCAAACGGCGCCTGCCGGTCAAAGCCGTACGGCCGGGCGGCACCCACAAGCTCGCCAACCACGTCCTCGACACGGGCCTCGACACCCGCCGTAGCCGGGGCAGCGACCGGAGCAGCGGTAGCAGCCGATGCCGCTGACGCGTGAGCCGGCGCGGCGACCGCCGCCGGCGCCTGCACGCCCAGTGAGACCAGGTGACCAGCCATGGCTGCAATGTTCGGCTGCTCAAAGAGGACCATGCCGCTCAGCTCGACGCCAAAGGCCTCGTTGAGCCGGGTCCGGAGCGTGGCCGACGCCAGCGAGTCGACGCCCAGCTGCGCAAACGGCGCCTGCCGGTCAAAGCCGTACGGCCGGGCGGCACCCACAAGCTCGCCAACCACGTCCTCGACACGGGCCTCAACACCTGCGACAGCCGGGGCAGCAACCGGAGCAGCGGCAGCAGCCGGGGCAGCGGCAGCGGCAGCGACCAGTTCGACCACCGTCGACGTTGACGGCGTCATCGACGACGCCGCAAACGCAGCCCAGTCGACCTCAAACATGCCGATCGATGATGCGGCGTTGTCGGCGGCCAACAGCTGGCCAAGGCCCATGAAAGCCTGAGTCGGGTCCAGGAAGCCGAAGCCCTGCGAGCGCCAGTAGCGCTCAAAGGCCGGGCCGAGCTCGGACGCCATGCCGTCATCGGCAAACGTGCACCAGTTGACGCTGAGCGCCGGCAGGCCGGCGCGGTGGCGGAAGGCAGCCAGGCCGTCGAGGTACGCGTTTGCTGCCGCGTAGTGGGTCAGCTGCGCGTAGCCAAGGACGGCGTAAACCGACGAGAAGAGAACAAAGGCGTCGAGCTCCAGAGCGAGCGCATCAGCCGCAGCATGCAGCGCCCATCCGCCAACAACCTTGGCGCTGAGGACGCGCTCGAACCGCGCCGGCTCCATGCCGACGGCAAAGCCGTCATCGAGGATGCCGGCAAGATGCAAGATGGCCGAGATCTTGACGCCTGCGGCGCGGGCCCCATCGCGGAGCGCGGTAAGACCAAAGACAACCTCCTCTGGCTTGGACACGTCACACTGCGCCAGCGAGAGAGTCACGCCCTGGCCGCCGAGCTCGGCGACGACGGCGGCGGCAGCACCGTCCAGCTCCTCCAGCGATGCCTTGGACCGCGAGAGAATGCCGATGCGCTTGACGCCAACCCGCGCCAGCCAGCGCAGGACATGGCGGCCGAGGCCGCCGAGGGCGCCGGTCACAACCACCATACCGGAGTCGGCGGCACCAAGTGCAGCGCAGACTGCGTCGGCGGCCACGCCGCCGGCAGGAACCTGGGCCCGGACAAGACGGGTGGCGTACACAGAGGTACCGCGGAGCGCAATCTCCATGACCTGTGTCACAGCGCCACCGACAACGCCATCAGCACCCAGGACCCGGCCGAGGACGCTGCCCTCAAACGCCACCTCACCGGCAGCGCCCGGGCAAAGATCGATGATACCGACCTTGGCCCACGAGCTCTGCTCGCGAGCGAGGACCCGGAAGAACGACCAGACGCACTGCTCAAGCGCGCCTTCGTGGCCGTCAGCAGGCGCGCCCGCCGGCGGTGCAACAGGAGCCGCGTTGCGGGTCAGGACTGCAACCGTGGCAATAGAGGCCAGTGCCGGCGTCGCCGCCACCGCCTGCACACCCGCAAGCACGTCGAGGAGCCAGGCTGACATGGCGACACCCGACGACGATGCCTTGGCCGGCGCCGGCGCAAAGATGACCGCCCACTTGCTGGCGTTTGCAGCAGAGCCGGCGGCCGCAGCTGCGTCGAGTGCGGCGCGGAGCGCGTTGTTGCCGCCCGAGAGTGGAACGGCCGCGCCCGAGCCGGGTGCCATGCTGGCGATGAGGGCCGAGCCGTAGGCGACGTCGTCGCCGAGGACAATGACAAAGGTGCCCGAGCCGGCAAGGCCCGCGCCGGTGACTGGGCCGATCGGGATGTACTGGGTCTCGTACACGTGGTCGGCGACGTAGGTCGAGGCCTCGACAAGGCGGGAAGGAGCGGTAGCGTCGCTGCGAGCTGCGCCGGCGCCGGCGGCCGACGGCTTGAGCTTGAACTTTTGGATCTTGCCCGAGGCGGTCATCGGGAGCTGGTCGGCAAACTCGTACACGACCGGGGCTTTGTAGCGGGCAAGGTTAGCAGCACAGAGTTCGCGGAGCGCGGCCTCGACGGCGACCTCCTGACCAAGCGCGTCCGGGTTGAGGACGATGATGGCCTTGACAATCTCCTCCATGACAGGGTCGGGCTGGGCGACGACCGCGGCCATGCGGACCTGCGGGGCGCGGTAGAGGATGTTCTCGACCTCTGCGCAGTACACGTTCTCACCGCCGGTAAGAATCATGTTCTTGGCGCGGTCGACGACTCGCAGGTAGCCGTGGTCGAGGGCGACGGCAAGGTCGCCAGTCTTGAAGTAGCCGTCCGAGGTAAAGGCCTCGGCGTTGGCGTCGGGCCGGTTCCAGTAGCCAGAGAAGACGGTCGGGCCGCGAATGTGGACCTCACCGACGGTCTTGCCGTCAGCCGGAACGGGAGCACCGGTCTCGGGATCAACAATGCGGACGTCCATGAGGAGGAACGGGCGACCAGAGGTGGTGATGAACTCGGCGGCGCCGTCGCCGAGGGCGGCAACGGCTGGGGTGACGAGCGAGAACGAGATCTTGCCGCAGCACTCGGTCATACCGTACGAGATGAAAAAGGTGACCTGCTCGCCAAACCGCTCAAAGACGCGGCGAACCATTTCGGACGGGAGCGGCGAGCCGCCGCACGACATCAGCCGCATCGAGGTGAGGTCCAGCGGCTCGAGCATGGTTGCCGGCAGCGACATCATCATGGTCACCATGGTCGACGCAAAGTTGGTGATGGAAACTCGATGGTCCGAGACGATGCCGAGCGCGCCAAGCGGGTCAAAGGTCCGCGAGATGATGTGCGTGCCACCAACCCAAGTGATGACGTAGATGGCAAAGGCATCGACAAGATGGAACATGGGCGCAAAGTGGCCCCATACGTCGCGGCCGGTGATGGAGAACTCGGCGGCAGCGCCGAGTGCATGCATGGTCACAATCTTGTTGGAGAGGACCACGCCCTTGGGGAAGCCGGTCGTGCCCGAGGTGTAGTACATCTGGTAGCCGTCTGACGGCGAGGCGGGGCCGACCGGGAGCGCGAGCGGCGCAAAGCCTGACAAGGTTCCGGCCACCATCTGGGTGTAGGTGTACTCGGCGACCGTGAACGGGGCGCCGCGGGTGAGCGGCAGGCTGAGGGCGGCGTCCTCGGCCTCGGACGGCGAGACCCAGACGATGCCACCAAGCGAGAGCGCTGCCTGGGCGCCGTCCCAGTGGCCGCCGGCGAGGATGTCGGCGACAACCGGAGCGTACTCGCTGTCCACCACCAGCCAGTGCGGCGAGGCGTCGCCAAGAATGAAACCGTGCTCAGCGGCGACAAGGCCGGTGTTGAGGTTGAGGACGACCGAGCGGAGGCCAGCCGCGGCAAAGTGGAGCTCGTAGACAACAGCCGAGTTGCGGCACAGGACGCCGATGCGGACCTGGCGGAGCGCGGTAGCGCCGCCGGACGACGCTGCCGCGAGCGACGACGCAATGTTGCGGACGCGGTCATAGACCTGGCCGTAGGTGTGCTCGGTGCCACGGGTGACGTCACGGACGCCGACGGTGGACGAGCCGAGCGCGACGGCACGCTCGAGCATGTCCCACGGGTCGACACCGGCAGGCATGATGTCCTCGGAAGCCGGAGGCGGGGTCGGGGTCGGTGGCGAGCGGGCCGGCACAGGAAGACTCGCAGACGCAGGCGCGGGCGTGGGCGAGCCAGACACGGCCTGATCAACCATGGGCGAAAAGGCGGCAGTGCGGGCGCGCGACGAGAGCACGCCACGCGAAAAGTGGGTCATGGTCGAGTAGTCGACCTCGACCTCGAGGAGCATCGAGGTGGAGGCCGCGGCGGCCGCGGCGGCAGCAGCGGAGAGGCCGGCGGTGGTGTCGACGTGGGCATAGCCAAGGCCAAAGGCCTTGGCCAGGGCAGCGAGGTTGTACTTGGGCAGGACAGTGCAGAACGGAGTCCGGCCCACAAACCGCTGGAGGCCGGACATCATGCCGAGCTCGTGGTCGCGGAGGACAACGACGGTGACCGGAAGCGGAGCGTTGACAAGGGTCGCCATCTCAAGGCCGGTCATGAGAAAAGCGCCGTCTCCAACCAGCGCAACGGCGTGGGTGTTGGTAGGCGCGGCGCCGGCGCCGAGGGCAGCCGGCACGCAGTAGCCCATGGACGAGTAGTCTGTGGGCGAGAGGATGCGGGTGGGCGCGTCGAGGACAAGGTGCTCCATGGCGAGCACAGTGCCGTTGCCCGAGTCGGTGACGTAGACGGTGGTCTGAGACGGGAAGGCGGTCTGGAGCGCGGCGAAGAGTGCAGCGGGAGGAAGGGCGGTGACGCCCGACGCCGACGCGGTCCGCTCGCTCATCTCGGGCGCCGAGAGGGCCGGCCAGAGGGTGGCGCGGGCGGTGGCGAGGCGCGGATGAATCGACGACTGGGCGGTGGCGAGGCAGGCGGCGCGAACGCCGGCGGCAGCACGCGACTC
Source organism: Thecamonas trahens ATCC 50062 (assembly GCF_000142905.1). Lineage (NCBI taxonomy): Eukaryota > Apusomonadida > Apusomonadidae > Thecamonas > Thecamonas trahens. Next base: position 298,902 of record NW_013657651.1, read on the forward strand.
GAGCTCGGCGACGAGGGCAGCGACGAGGGCCGAGGAGTCGGCCCGGACAGGAACGGCGTCCATGTGGGCACCGGGCACGGCCGGGTTGATGTCCACATGAAAAGTGACCCGCTTCGGCGCGGTCCGGTAGTGGGCCGAGGCCATTTCGGACATGCGGGCGCCGAGAATGACGACAACATCGACAGGCTCGACAAACTCGCGGAGGACCGACGGAACCTGGGCGCCAAAGCCCGGCCAAACAAAGCCGGGGCTCGACTCGGGGTACACACCCTTGCCAGAAAAGGTCGAGGTGAAGAGGGCACCGGTGAGGCGGCCGAGGGCAAGAAGGGCTGCGGGCTCGACGCCCGCAGCGCCGAGACCGACGTGGAAGAGCGGCGGGTAGGCTGAGTTGAGAAGGGCAGCGGCAATGCCTCGGATCTGGGCAGCGGTAATGGGCGGCGGAGCGAGCTCAAGACCAGCCGGCAGGGCGAGCCCGGCGGCGGCGTCGGGCACGAGCTGCGCGCCCGAAGCTACCGAGAGCGGGACCGAGACAAAGACCGGACCGGGCGTGCCCGAGACGGCGAGAGCGGCAGCTGAGGCGAGGGTGCGGACAAGGCTGTGCGGGTGCTCGACGGCAAGCGCGCCCTTGGAGATGGGCGCGGCGACGGCGGCGTACCAGCTGGCAACACGGGCCTCGTGGGGGGCTGGAGCGTCGGCCTCAAGCGAGACAACCACGAGCGGGGCGTTGTCCATGTGCGCCTCGCCGACGCCGGAGAAGACAGCCGGGAGGACGTCAACGCTCGGCGCGACGAGGGCGACGCCGACGGCCTGGCACCGCTGCGAGCGAGCATAGCCGTCAAGCATGAAGCCGGCCGACTGGTTGTCGGTGACGGCGCGGACGTCGAGGCCGGCAGCGGTGGCTGGCGCCTTCCAGCCGAAGCCTGCCCATGCATGGGTGACAAAGGCGAGGGCGGGACCCGGCGAGTCACTCATGGCAGCGAGGGCAGCAAAGAGGGTGTCAAGCGCCGGGAGGTCAAGAGCAGCCGGGAGCGGAGTGGCGAGAGCCGGCTCGGTCAGCTCGACAATGACGACCGAGCCCGCAGAGGCGGCCAGGGCAGCGGCGTCGGCGAGCGAAGCACCGACAGCAAAGCGGGCCGAGACGCCTTCGGCAAAGGCGGCCAGGTCGACGGCCGGCGGGGCGGAACCGTTGGCCAGCGGCGCGGTGCGTGGAAGGACGGCGACGACAAGCGGCGCGTTGGCGGCAGCGGCGGTGACCAGCTCCATGCCAGTGGCGAGCAGGTCGTCACGCGAGGTGACGACGCAGGTCGGAGCCTTGGCGGCGGCGTCGGAGCCATAGGCGGCGCGCCAGAGAGCGGCGCCGATGCCGGTGCAGAGCGTGCCGGGGCTCTCGATGACAAGCGTCGACGTGCCCTCAAGGAGGCACGACTGGACGCCGGCGGAGGCGGTGGCCGGAGTGAGCGACGGAAGGACGATGACGCCAAACGGCGCGAGGTCGGTGGGCACGGCGGAAGCAAGAGCTTGGAGCTCCGCGGCTGGGCGCGAGGCAAGCACCGGGTATGCCCCGTAGGCAGCAGCAAGGTCTACGGCGGCAGCGGCAATGGCGGCGTCGAGGGCAGCGGCGTCGCAGGCATGCATCGAGTTGAGCATGTCCGAGGGGATTTCGACCGCGACCGGGCCCGGGGCGCCGCCGGCAGCCGGCGACGGGTCCATGGCCAGCTTTGCGGCATGGAGCAAAAGCTTGGGAATGGCCTCACCTGAGGCAGGCGCGAAGACGTCCTTGACCATGGGGCGGAGAAGGGCCTGGTTGTCGACATCGTGGAGCTGATAGGCGTCCGAAGCAACAGCCGAGTTCGAGGGCGATCGGCGAGCACCTGTGGTGACCACCAGCATGGGCGCTGAGGCCAGAGCAGCAGCAGCGATACCAGGCAGGGCATGGGTGATGCCCGGACCGCCGATGATGTTGACAACAGGGAGCGCTGGAGCACCGGCAGCCACCGATGCGGCCCATGCGCCATTTGCCATGAAACCGGCCGACTCTTCGTTGCCGATGAGGGCGATGGACGGAGAGGCCTCCGTCAGCGACGCCAGAGCCTCATACATCTACAGAAACCAGACCATATCATGCAAGTGAGTCTTCCCGAGGTGTAGTGCGTGGTACAGAGTGGTCGGCATCGGTGTGCGGCTTGCTGTAGCCATGGGAAGGCGGCAGGAAACGAAGCAAAAGGTGCGTAACATCCGCCACAAGCCGTCCAGGCCACCATACCTCCAGTGGCCAGGGGGACAGAGAAGGAGCATGACGGGAGAGGGAGAATAAACGGCTTCGTACCTTGAGGTTCTGGACACCAGGAATGCCCATGACAAGCGAGGCTCCCGCAGCCTCCATGCCGAGGGCCACCAGGGCGTCCCCGCGCTTGGTCGACGTGCTCATTCTCCCAAGTGATGTGGCAGTCGTTGAGGCGGGTGGAGAGGGGAGGGGGGGGGGGGGAGGGGTTCGGCCGGCTAGGCAAGCGCAGAGGCTGGGGCGGGATCGTCAAAGAGCGAGTCGGTGCGGTTGGCCGGCGGGGTGACGACAACAAGGAGCGAGTCGGCAGAGATGCCGGCAAGGCGATCGAGCGAATCGATCGATGTGCCGCCGATGTCGAGGACCGAGAGCGTAGGCCGTGGTGGGACGCGCTCGATGCCGGGACAGCCCGAGACGTCGAGGACAGAGACATGGAGCGAGGCCAGCCCGGCCGAGGTGATGCTGGTGCAGCACGAGGCATACAGCGCACGAAGCTCCGTGAGTGGCGCGAGGGCGGCAAGAACCGCATCGTCGGCGGCGGTGTGCGATATGTCGAGTTCGGTGAGCGAGGTCAGCGCGCCGAGCATAGCCAGTGCCGGCGGAGTGAGGCTGGCGCAGTGCGCGAGTGAGAGCGATGTCAAATGTGAACAGCCAGCGATGACGGCGGCAAGGACGTCGTCGGTGGCACCCAAACACGCGTCGAGGTGCAGCTCGGTGAGCGCAGGCGCGGCCGAAATGACCGCCACGAGTGCAGCGGACTGCAGGCCAACATCACCCGCGTCAAAGACATCAAGCTGTGGCATCGACAGATGTCCGAGCAGCGGAGCGCCGGTCAGTTGTGGCGAGACGCAGCCGCGGAGCACCAGATCCTTGACCCCGGCAGCAAGACCGTTGTGTGCAAGGATGACTCCGAGCGCCGCGTCGGTGAGCAGCTCGGTCTGCGACAGATCCACCGCGGCCCACTCGGACTGGGCGCACGCCAGCAGCTTGGCCACCGCCACAAGCTTGGGCGCATCGTCAGGATCGTCCTCATCGCCCCAAACCAGCTCTTCCAGCGCCGGGCAGCCGACAACAACACTCGCGATGCCGACCATGGTCACACTGGGACACCCACCGACGTTGAGCACCTTGAGCCCCGGTGCGATGACCGGAAGCTTGGCCAGCAGCGCGTCGTCGATAGCACGAACGACCGAGACGTTAAGCTCGACGAGACGAGTAAGGGCAGCAATGCCAGCCGTCAGTGCGTCGGAGGTGACCCACGACGAGCACCAAGAGAGGGAGAGGGAGTGCAGATCAGGGGCGGCAGTAGCAATGTGCGGCAGGAGCTCGTCCGCGTCGATGGCCTCTGTCTCGTCGAGCACCAGTCCTCCCAGAGCATCACACGCAGTTATCCATGCCATCAGCTCAGTCGAGGTCAAACTCGCCTTGACATCATCTCCCACCACCATGGTCCCGCAGGCAGGAACTTGGCCCACTTGTTCGGCGCACGCCACTTCCACCCGGTGTGCGGCAGTGGACATGATGCGAGCAGGGGGGGTGGTGGGGATGGGTGTGTGTGGGTGTGTGGGGGGGGAGGAAGGGGGTGGGGGTGGAGAGTGTGGTGAGGTTGATGCAGGTGAGGGTGAGACAGATGGGGATAGCCGAGGAGATGTGCGAGGTGGGAGGGGACGTTGTGCTATGGGGAGAAACAGGTGGCGCGTGTCAGTGACGATGCATGCGGGTTGCAAAGAACAAAAAATATTGTGAGTTGGTGGAAGGGGGGGGG
>NW_013657651.1:303461-309590 GCF_000142905.1 Thecamonas trahens ATCC 50062
CCACGTATAGATGGAGATGGTTGGTGTGGGAGTTTGATGGTGTGGGGGGGTGGGGGGGGGGGAGGGGGGGAGGTGAATGTGATGAGTTCAGGCGTCACGGTGTGTGTGGGGTGTGGGTCTCTTTGGTTTGCCGAGTGATGACCGAGAGAAAGCCCCCCACATGCCTCTTACACCGCGTTCCCACCAAATTGGCCAAACGTTGCTAGAAACGCAGTTCGTTGCAGACGCGGTGACGGATACACTCGACGTTCCGCCGGTACGGCCCTTGCCCTCTCCTCGGCACCTTCACCTGCCTGTGCCTCGATGAATATGTTACACCTCGCAAGAGTATTTGCTCTGGTATTGGTCTCGGGCATGGTGGCGATGCCGGCATCGGGCGCTAGTCTGCTCACCTCGACAGCCATCTCGGCCAACCGCAACTGGGTGACCTGCCAGAAGAACAGTGATGGCAGCATGCAGGCGAAAGCAGGCAGTTTTCAGCTCAGAAACCAGATTTGCGCATCCAATGGCGAGCTGAGTGCCATTCCCAGCTCGACTACGGGATTGGTATGGGTGGACGAGACGTCGAGCATCGTGTTCAGCAAGACGGATATCGATACTCCCTTTGACGTCGGCATCAGCTACTACAACATCGATGCCTCGCTCAAGGCCATCAGCTTCAACACAAACTACTGGAAGACCGACAACTCGCTGGACACAAACACTCCCTTCGGAGGTACTGCCACTGTGGTCGATGTCTCGGACGCATCGGGCACATTGTCCGGGCCGGCGGTCCAGGCCATGATCCAGGCGGCTAACGACAACGCCGCCATGGCAAGCGGTCGTCTCATGATCCGCTACGAGCAGATCGGGTCAAAGTGCTCGGCAGGCAACTGCAAGCTGGACAGTAATCCTACACCTGTGGTGACCATCAACTACTACGAGGTTTGCCCTACCTTTGCTCTTGCCAACGGTGTCGTCTCCAACTCGCTCATCACATCCGCGCCCTTTGCGCCTGTTGGCGATGCCCTGTCGCTGGCCTGCAACCCAGGCTTTATGCTGATCAATGCTGGTGCGGGCAACACTGGTGCGTGCCAAGCTGATGGGACATACGTCAATGCGGCGGCCCAGTGCGTGCCGCCTCCACCGCCGCCGCCATCACCATCACCACCGCCGCCGTCGCCGCCCCCACCATCACCACCGCCACCACCGTCGCCTCCTCCTCCTCCTCCACCACCGCCGTCACCACCGCCACCCTCACCGCCACCGCCACCACCGTCGCCTCCTCCGCCACCACCGCCGCCTTCACCACCACCGCCGCCTTCACCACCACCGCCGCCATCACCGCCGCCGCCGCCATCACCGCCGCCGCCGCTCTCGCCGCCGCCACCACCATCGCCGCCACCACCATCACCACCGCCGCCATCACCCGCCGCCGCCGCCCTCATCACCACCACCATCACCACCATCGCCGCCACCACCATCGCCGCCACCACCATCACCTCCACCACCACCACCACCGCCGCCACCAGCCATCACCACCACCACCACCACCACCATCACCACCACCACCATCACCACCACCATCACCACCACCATCACCACCACCATCACCACCACCACCATCACCACCACCATCACCACCACCATCACCACCACCATCACCACCACCATCACCACCACCATCACCGCCGCCTCTGGATCTTCCGTGTGCGGTAGCCGATGCGGACGACTGCGGCGTGTGCTTTGGCAACGGCACCTCTTGCCGCGGATGCGACGGTGTCATCGGCTCGCCGGCTGTGGTGGACGAGTGCGGCGTTTGCGACGGAACGAACGAGTGCTTGTCGACCTCGACACCGTTCTCACCGCCGTCGCTCGCTATCGCCGCTGTTGCTGGCATCGGCGCAGGATGCATCCTTCTCACCGCGCTGCTTGCCGCCATCGTTATCCTCGCCTTGCGTGCCCGCGGCACCAAAGCCGGCGTTGTGCTTGCGGCACCAGGCGCGGCCGACATCCTTGTCGTCGTGCTCACTCTTCCGCACTCGGACGAGCTTCAGGCCGACCTGCAGCCCTCGGAGTTCTCCGCCATGCTTGACAGCATGGTCGAGTCATGGGAGCAGACGATTACTGTTTTCGGCGGAACCGCCATCAAGCGCGGCGGCCGGCTCGACATGATCGCCGCTGCCTCGTTTGGCCGGGACGCGAGCCTCGATGCTCTTATGGCCGCGCTAGCGGTCCACGACGCGCTGCTCAATGTAGACTGGTCGGCGGCCGTCCTCGATCATCCTCGCGCAGCTCCAGTCCGTCGGCTAGAGCCGAACTTGTCTGGTCATCGCATCCCGGGCACCATCAAGTACCTGTGGCGCGGGCCGCGCACTGTTATCAGTATTCTGGCCTGCTCGCCCGTTTCCGAGGATGGAACCGATGAGGTCGGCCCCATCTGCCTCGACAAGGCGGTTGCCGTCAACAGCGTTGGGCAAACTGGCCATGTCATTGTCACCCGTCTCGCGCTCTCGACTCTTCCTGCTGAGCTCCCGAGCGACATCTGTGTCGATTCTGGTTCTGAGATACCAGTCATGGCCATCGGCGACGAGGCGCTCCGCGTCACCGCTGTCGGCTCGGTCACCACCGCCCGCAAGCTCATGTCACCGCCCTCGCAATCGACGTTGTCAGCCTCATCAGAGCTGGACTCGACCACATCCGCCTCGGCCAGCGAGATTGCAAGCAATCCGGAGGAGATTCCGCGATTTGGTGCGTCTTCGCAGCTCGACTCGGTCGGCTACTCCTCGGCTACTGACTCGTCGGGTATTGTCTCGGGCTCAAGCCCCGGCTCGACCTGCGATGAGCCGGCTCCGTCGGCGCGGGTCAACAAGCGGAATGCGCGGCTCCGCGGGATTGCAGGCATTGGCTCGATGGGCAACGTCGCTCCGCGCAAGAGCAGGTTAGACCGAGTCCGCGGTCTTGGCGGTCGTGGTGCCAATGTGTCGATGCCACTCGGCCACGAGCCTGAGCCCACCTCCTCCCCGCCCCTCGATGTCGCCCACGACGACGGCTCGATTCTCTTCGGTGATCTCTCTCTCGAGCTAGACGAGGTCGAAGCCGCCAGCAGTGTGGCTCCCATCCCCGCCCTCCCCGTCAGCCCTGCTCGCCGCGCCGAGGCCCGTCTTCCATCGCAGATCTCGATCGAGCGTCTGCAAGCCGATCTTGGCCACGAGTAGAGTCCCATCTCTGCGACCCTTTCGATTCCACAGCAGGCATCCGTGTCGCGTACAGGCTCCGTGCCTGCATCTGCAGTAAATCCTCTTACAGCTACACGCCTCTCACCCTGATCTCATGGCCGCACACTCGCCACTCGAAGAGACCGGCTCACATCGCGACGTCGGCAAGCGCAGCGCCCGCAAGAAAGAGCGCCGGGCTCGCCAGCGGTACAGGGCGACGACGCGCGCTTTGGCTTTACTTCCGCACACGGAGAGGCGGAGAGAGGCTTGGTTAGAACAGAGCGTTGGTGGCCTTGAGCTCGCAGCACTGGTTGAGCGCGTTGGACTTGACGTCGGTGACGTAGTAGCCGACGCGCTCAAACTGGAGATGCTTCTCGGGCACCTTGAGGTCGTTGAGGACGACGGGCGGCACGTAGCCGACGAGGTCGACACGCGAGTTCTCGTTGACGTCGGCGCGCCAGTCTGGGGCGGCGGCGACGTTCTCGGACTTGAAGAGCACCCCGTAGTTGCGGACGGCAACCTGGGCCGGCGGTGTGGTGGGCGACACCCATCCGACCCAGTGGATGGCCTTGGGCTTCTTGGACTTGCCGGTCAGGGTCGACTCGTCAGTGACGATTTCGACGGTGACCGAAGTAACGTTGCCGGCGGCGTCGACATCGTTGGCGACGGCACGGACGACAGGGCCGTAGCGGAGGCGGACGACCTTGCCCGGAGCAAGGCCAAAGTACTTCTTCGAGTCGTTGAGGCGGAAGTCGCGGGCCTCGATGTAGATCTTGCCCGCAGCAAACGAGGCCGGGTAGGTCATGGCGGCCTCCGGCGTGCCCTCGGCGGCATTGGGGAAGCTTGCGGCAGCGACGGTCTGAGCAGCGGGGGCGACGGCGTCGACGTTGGCGATGATGACCTCCAGCGGGTCAAGGACCACCATGCGCCGCTCGGCAATGTTGCCAAGATCCTCGCGGAGGCAGTGCTCGAGGAGCTCGTAGCGGACCAGGTTCTCGGTCCGGGTCACGCCGACAAGGTCAACAAACTTGTTGATGGCGGCCGGGGTGTAGCCGCGGCGGCGCAGGCCGGAGAGGGTCGGCATGCGCGGGTCGTCCCAGCCGTCGACAAAGCCGTCCTCGACGAGGGCGCGCAGCTTGCGCTTGGAGACGACGACGTGGGTGATGTTAAGCCGCGAGTACTCCCACACGACCGGGCGGTAGATGCCGAGAGCCTTGAGGAGCCAGTGGTACGACTCGCGGCGGAGGCCAAACTCGAGGGTGCAGAGCGAGTGGGTGATGTTCTCGAGTGCGTCGACGATGCAGTGCTCAAAGTCGTAGGACGGGTAGACACACCATGCGTCGCCAGCCATCGGGTGCTCGTGGAACTTGACGCGGTAGGCGATGAGGTCGCGCATGCACGGGTTGTCGCTCTGCATGTCCATCTTCAGCCGCAGCGTGGCCTCGCCCTCGCCGATCTTGCCCTTGCGCATGTCGCGGAAGAGCTTGAGCGACTCGGCCGCCGGGCGGTCGCGCCACGGCGAGTTGGTCCGCTTCTGCCGCGACTCGACAATTTCGGCCTTGTTCTGGTGGCACACGTATGCGTGGCCGGAGAGAATGAGCTGCTCGGCATACGCGTACATCTGCTCAAAGTAGTCCGATGCCTTGGTCACCGCCACCGGCTCGTGGCCGAGCCACGCCACGGCCTCGCGGATGGCCTTGTAGTACTCGGGCTTCTCGGCCTCGGGGTTGGTGTCGTCGTACCGCAGGTAGCAGATGCCGCCCTTGGCCTTGGCGTAGCCAAAGTTGAGGCCCATCGACTTGGCGTGTCCGATGTGCGGGAAGCCGTTCGGCTCGGGAGGGAACCGGGTCACCACCTTGCCGCCCGTCGTCGCCAGATGCTCCGCAAGCAGCTTGGGATCGTCCTGCTCGTTCTCTTCGGGCGCGGAGAACACAATCTTCTCGGCAGTCGTCTCGGCAACCTCAGCAGCGGCCGACGCGCCGGCCTCGTTACCCTTGCCCTTGCCCTTGCCCTTGCCGCCCTTGCCCTTGCCCTTGCCCTTGCCGCCCTTGACCGGTGCCGCCGGCGGAGGGCCGTCGTCAAACGCGGTCCGTGGGCCGAGCGTCTCGGCGATCTTGGCGTCAAGGATGTTCTTCACCCGCGCCCCATCCACAAACGGCAGCGAGCGCGTCGTCTGGCCCAGCAGCTTGCCGGTCTTCATGTGGTACCGCATCCGCTGCAGTTCCTCGGCGTGCGCCTCGAGCGTCTTGGCCACCGCCGCGCCGATCTGCTCGTCGGTGTACGAGACGCCGACGCCAGACGCCTTTTCAAACGCCGCCACGTCGAGCTCGGCCACCGGCACGTTCTTGTTCTTCTTCAGCCACTTGGTGGCAGCTGCAAACTGCGGCTTGCGAATCCGCTCATCGGCCACGTATCCGGCCAGGAACGGCAGGTGGATGTCCGCCACGTGCTTCGGCGCCACCGCCGCCACCTCGTACAGCATGTTGCACGCCGATGGCGTTGCCGGAGTTCCAACCTGGAGGCAGCAATGACGAGAGAGGAAAGGGAAAGAGAGAGTGTGTGTGAGTGAGTAAGTTTGAGCGGAAGCACCGACGACGACGGCGATGATGCAATGTGGATGGCCATAATCACGACGACGATGAGCACGAGCACGAGCACGAGCACGACGACCGACAACCGACGGCGACGATGACAAGCACAATGGTGACGGCGACAGCGACGGCGACAAGCATGACGGCAACGGCGACGGCGACGGCGCCAAGCACGACAGCAAGAAGACCGCAGCGAACGACCAACAACAGCGAGGCCCAACGACGAGCAACGACGAGCCACGATGAGCCACGACGAGCCACGACGAGCAACGACGAGCCCCCTTCCCCCCCTTGCCCCTCCCATCAGCGCCACACACACCCTTACTCCCTTTCGTACCATG
>NW_013657651.1:309784-311708 GCF_000142905.1 Thecamonas trahens ATCC 50062
TCCCCCCCCTCAGTCCCATGATAATTGCACCATGGACAATGCATGGCACAGGGCATCCACACTGCCCACCCCCTCCCCTCCCCCCTCCCCCTCCCCTTCCCCCATAGTCATCCACATACCACAGCATGGAGCTCAAGAATGAGCTGGGTAAGCTTGGTGTTGTTGAGAGTGTCAGGATGGCATCCAAGCTCGGTAATGACGGCCTTGGCGTCCATGTTGGTCTTCTTGGCAACAGAGTCGTATCGGTCGCCTCCTTCCCGTTTGCCCTCTTTGCTCTTTGGCGGCGGTTTTGTCATCGTCGCCGTCACCGGCGCCGAACCACACACTGCATCGAAGCCGACGAGTCAATAGGTAGGAGAGGGGATTCATCGAAGAGGGGAAGGTTCTAGCTTCTTGGGAGAAGGGTGGCATGCAGGTTTATTGCTAGCTGCTGTCGGACGGCTTGGTCGGCTTGCCCAGCTCCTCGTCAACCCACGAGCGCTTGACCATGCCCTCGGGCGGAGTGCCCTCGACATAGCCCTTGGAGGCATCGGCCCATTGGGTGGTGAGCACCGTTCCACCCGACTCGACAAACGACTTCTTCATGGCGCGGCGGGTGTCCTCGTCGGCGTTGGCGTAGATCTCCTGGAAGAGCTTGTTGAGCGGGTCACCTTCCTCGTCCTTCTCCTTGCCCACCTCGTGCTCGAGGGCGTCCCAGTTGATGTGCTTCTTGGACGACGACGGGTACGCGTGCTTGTTGACCGTCGACGCGTCGTCAAACGGCCGCAGCGTTGTCGCCTCGCCCTCGAGCTCGCCCCAGTTGAGCGGGTGCTTCTTCTTCAGCTTGAACTCGATCTTCATCCGGGTATTGACAAACGACGACGCCTCGGGGTCGATGGCGTCAGTCAGATGCCAGGTGTGATCGTAAGCGCTGCCGTCCTTGAGCGTCGTCTTGACATGCACCTTGCGCTCGGAAAAGTTGACCTCGGTCTCGGCCTTGCTTGTCGCCTTGGCGTAGAGCGAGAGCATGACGTACTCCTCGCTCTGGTACCAGTCGAACCGAACCGACGACGGCGCTGGCACAAACGGCTGCTCGGCCGGCGGCGCCTGTCCGGCGGCGGCGCCGGCAGCGGTGGTAGCCACCGCCTCGGACGAGGGCGGCGGCGCCGAGGTTGACCCCGCGCCGGCCGCCGGTGTCGACGTGGCCACAGCCGGCTTGCCGCCCTCGCTGGCCAGCTCCGCCTTGCACTTGCGGATCCATGTCTTGAACGGCTTGTGGTTCGGCTTGATCTCGGCACCCGCCTGGAAGGCGGCCAGCGCCGAGGCAAACTCGTCGAGGGCAAACAGCGCCAGGCCCTTGCGCATGTACGCCATGTGCATCGTCGGATCGATGGCCAGCGCATCGTTGGCGTCCTGTAGCGCCTCCATGGCATCATCCAGCTTGAGCGAGGCCGCCGCCCGCGACGACAGAGCCGCCGCCAGAGCCTCCGACTCGCCTCCATCCCGAGCGGCATCAATACCTTCCGAGTACATGGCCACCGCCGTCTCGTAGTCCTCCTCCACCATGGCCGCGTGCCCTGCGTTCACCTTGTCTGTCCACGACATGCTTGTCCTTCCCGCGTCTGCCGGTAACGGTATGGGTACGGGTGCGGGTGCGGGTGCGGGTATGGGTATGGGTATGGGTATGGGTGGGAGTGGGCCTGGCTACTTGCGCGTGAGACCGGTGTGCTGCAGCCTGTCCAGGTCTCGCTTGCCTGTCTCTCGCCCCACCTTCGTGAAGGTCGGCGAAAGTGAGCCGTCCGGTCGCTGGTGCCCCCCCTCACTTTTGCCACTGCCCAGGTACGCACCACAGGGGGATCAACGAGATCTGGCTAAACAGCGACCTGGAAGGCGGCGGGGGGGGGGGGGGGGGGGGTGGGGGGGGGGGAGTGATGTTAGTCTTCTC
>NW_013657651.1:312037-332859 GCF_000142905.1 Thecamonas trahens ATCC 50062
CTGGGGGGGGGGGGATCGGCGCAACTGTGGTTTGGGGAGGATGTGGCGGGCATGGATGTGTTATATCTCTGCTCTGGCCGCCGGCAACCACCGACAGTACAGCCCACGGCAATCACCGCAGGCAGGTAGTGGCGCTCACTCCGACAGTAGCGACATCCATGACGGCTGCCGCAGCACTGCTCCAGTTTCGGACGCGGCGTGCGCCACAATTGTGTCGGCGGCGTCGCGAACAATCGAGAGTCCGCCGTCGGTGGCCGATCGCAGCGCTTGCGATGGTGGCGGCGGCGCGCCCTCGAACCCGTCGACATCACTATGGAGCTTGGAAAACACCAAGCTCGCCGCGGCAGTCACCAGATACTCGCAGATGAGTAGGACGCCAAGTGTGTGCTCGCCGGCATCGAGGCCAAGCGCCGCCATCACGCCCTCTGTCACCGCGCCTGTGTTCTCGACCATGCCGTCGCTGCGTCCCGGACCGCCGAGCGCCGACGAGCTGACGAGACACATGTTAAACCGCAGCCGGCCGCGCCGGCCTAACACTGTTCGGCGAACAACAACTTCGACCCACTGCGATGGGCGCATGGCGTCGGCAACATCGTCGAAGCGCTGACCAAACCCGGTCCGGGTGCCAGGCAGCTGCGGCGCGGCAGGCAGTGCCACACGGATCTCTGCCCACCCGGGCTGCTCGTCCAGGAGATCGCGGTAGACCGCAACACCCACCACATCCATCCACTTGAACAGCCGGAGCCAGAGGGCCTGGTCACGAATCGATAGCCCTTTTGCGTGTCCTTCGACCTCGACCCGCTTGGCCATGTCCCCGACAAATCTGTACGCCTGCGCCATCGCTTCATGCTTGAGCGAGACAGAAGCATGTCGAGAGCCCGGCAACAACAAGTCCCAGTTCCATGGCTGCACAAGCTGCCCGCGCGCCCATCGCCGCCGCACAAATAGCTCAAGGAAGATCTCTCGCCAGCTGCCCGGCACCTCGCCCGCCTCGCCGTCGCCCTTGAGCCCGGCCATCGTCGTCCTCGGAGCGACTCCCAGCACCCGCACACCCATCGAGATCATAGCAGACCCTTCCCATCCATCGCCCGCTTCATCGCCTGCCTCGGCTTTGTCATCACCCGCGTCGCCTTCGTCATCGTCCACATCGGGCAGCAATACCAGCACCATCCGTCGCCAAACCGCTTCCACTTCCAAAACGCCCGCAGCGTCCGCGACGCACCCGTCACTGCCATGACGTCTTCTGGGGTCGAGAGAAAGCCAAGGACAGCAACAACGAGCTCGGCAGGGAGATGGGCTAGGCATAAGTCATCAGCCGCCATTTGCCCTCGCCAACGTCCACCTCAGCTCGCGAGAGCGGTGGCTGCTGCTGGCGCTCGATCTCGGGCTGCGCCCATTCCGGTGGACGAGTTTCCAATCCGAGGAGAGGCGGAAGCGAGGCAAATGATAGCTTGCTGTGACAGCGAGTTACGTTTTACAGCTCATCGTGAAGCTCATCGTCACTTTCGCCGCCTTTGTCGTCATACTCGTCATACTCGTCATACTCGTCGTCGTGCTCGTCGAGGAGCGCCGCCATCTCGGCTGGCGATCGGCCGGGAGTGTACATGGTGTCGCCGTCATCGTTGACAAGGACGTGCGAAGAGAACCAAATGTTGAGTCCCCACTTGGTGGGCGCAGTGGCCGGAACCTCGCAGCCGCCGTGGAGCGACCACTTGTCGAGGAACGCCCCGGCTTGCCCGTGTGCGAGATGCGAGTAAAAGACGACGGCATCGCCCTGGGCGAGCTCGATACCTACGCCCGAGTCGCGGACCTGACAGGGATCACGCCCAGACGCCTGCTCGCCAAACGGCAGGTATGGTATGTCGCCTATTGGGGCACATTCGGGAAAGCACGCCGCAAGCTCGGATGACGACTTGGCGAGCGGAAAGATGGTGGGCGATCCCGGCGCGCCCGGATCCGCCGGAGGTGTGTCGCGGTGCGGCGGCCGCCCGCTGGCGTCAGCCTCGTCATCAGTGCCGAGGACTGCAAAGATAGTGGCGAAGCGCTGATGAGTCCGGCTCGGCGACGGCCGGGTCATGTTGATGGCCCCGTCGTCGACCAGCGCGTCGTAGTGGAGGCCAAACTTCTGCCCGGCCTCGTACCGCACCACCTGCAGCGCCTCGACCGATGCAAAGCCTACCGAGTCGTCCAGGCGCAGAAGCGACTGCGCCCGTGCACGTAGTGCGAGCAGGAACGTGTCGCCGCCGAGCTCTGCGCTCGCCAGTGACGCTGTCCGCGACGAGCGCCGATCGGTATCGACGCCATCTAGCACGCCAGACGCAGCGAGCCCGGCCCGCCTGCCCAGCATCCGCAGATACCATGTCTCCTGAACTGAGAGAAGCTTGGCCACGTGAAACAGCCGAGGCCGAGCCGCCAGCGGCGTCATCTGCAGCGGGAGCGGGAGCGGTGCAAAGTCTGGCACATGCGCCTTGATCCAGCGCGGGGTGTGCAGCGAAACATCAAACACCGATTCAGTGGCGGGCCAGACCCACTGGTCGCTGCCGAGGCCCATATACACCACATCGCCATTATCAACCATCACCGTGTCGTGGACGATCTTGTGCCCGTCCCCAGACCAGAGCACCACGTCGCCGGCAGCGTTGCAGACCTCGCCAACAAGAACAACGTTTGCAGGCAGAGCATCTTCATCATCGAAGCCATCAAACAAGCGGAGAAAGGCGTTCCATGACTCACATGCCATCGATCTGATCTCGACTGTCGGCAGCGAGCCGTCCGGCAGCGGCAGAAGAGTCATGGTACGGCCAAAGTTGGGCGACTCACCCTCCGCCAGCACGCCGCCTACGTAGGCCAGTCTCACGACCACTCCTGCACTACCACCCTCACACCGCCCCACAACAAGCAAGACAAAAGCAAATGCTACAAGAGGGTGTCGCCACATACTGACAGCGAGTCAGGTGTGGGCCTTGTGCGCAGCTGGCGCCAGGCCGTCGGCGCAGGGGGCTGCGTGAGTTGTCGTCAGGCGCGCCATCGTCCACGATGGCCATACGGGCATCGGGCAGCACAACCATGGTACAAACAATGAGGGAGGTGGGGGAGGGGGGGGGGGGCTATCACTAAGAGTATCAATAGAGTCAAAAGTGAGAGCAGAACTCACATCGCCCACGATGATGATAGTGTAATCCCGATCGCAGCCGGCTACAGGGCCAGACCATCAGCCGTCTCCCACATCAACCCCGGTGACGAGATGGTAGCACAAGAGCGGCGAATGGACGATTCCAAGACTCCCATCATGAGCCCAATGGGTGCGATGGTGGTCATCGGTGGTAGCAGGTGGGGGGGGGGGGGGGGGGGGGGGGGGACAGGCTGAGGTTTTGGCGGGGACACCACCTGACTCTCTCTCCTCTCTCTCTCTCTCTCTCTCTCCCCCTTTGGCGACAGCGCCATGGCCAGCATGAGAGCAGGGGCCAGTGACACGTACTCATACAGCTCATACTCTGTAGGCTCACCAGACGCCTTTGCCCGTGGCTCTCCACAAGGGTGGTCTGACGGATGGGGTGAGACCTGGACTGGTGGCCATGCCGGTAGCCATGCCAGTGGCCGCCACAACACCGGTGGCGCCCAGCCGGCCGACGAACAACCCCAACGTCCGCACCCTCCGAGCCACCACCAGAGTCAAGCCAGGTGGGAGGGGGCAGGACAGGAGAGCGGTGCAGAGAGTGGCTTTCGCACAAGCTGTTCTCCTGTTCGGCGGACGCTGGTGGGCTTGGGGGCGGGGATGAGGCTGGTGTCGAGGTAGACGTGCTGGTTACCAGCGGAGTCGACGGCGACGGCGGGGAGATCTCGCTTCCTCGTGCTCGTTTAGGCGCACCCAGGAGCTCACAAAGGGCAGAGAGTCGGAGAGTAGTGTCTGGGCCGGCGGGATCGGAACAGGGGGCACCGCGGGAGAGACGACCGGCTGCGAGCCGAAACGTGGACCAGGACATGACGCCGACTCGACACCCGTCGACCCGGGCGGCGTCGCTCGGGCCACGGATGCTCGAGGCTCAGCGGAGTGGAGGCGGCCGGATAGACTCGATGGCATCTGTGCAGTCGTCGGGCTCGGTTGTGGCACGCAAGCGGCATCAGTCGCCGCCGCACTGGGAGCTCTCTCCGATCAACTCCGAGTCGGCGGCGGCAGCGGTGGCGGGCGTGGTCGACATGGCGTCGGTCTCGTCGGCATACGGTGGAATGAGCGAGGTTGGTGTCGATCATCCGACCGAGGTTCTCACTGTCGAGTCGCTGCATCGGCTCAAGCGTGCGGAGCAGCTCGAGGCGGCGGCTGCAAACGCCAGCGCCGCCATGGACGAGGAGCGCGAGCGATTTCGCCAGGAGACGAAGCGGCTGAACGCGCAGATCCGGCGGCTGAACAAGCGCATTAACCAGCATACAGGGCTGGCGTCGGCGATCCGGCGCGAGACTGTGCTTGCTAAGCGCAACGCCGCGCTTCGGGCGCGTATTCGCGCCCTCGAGTCCAAACTTGGCATTGAGGCCGACGACCCGCTCTCAGACGTTGAGTCTGTCGACCGAGGCGCGTCGCCGGAGCGGCAGCAGGAAGGTGCGGCCGCGCAAGTTCTTGCGCTCGAGTATGAGCAGGTTCTCATGCGTCTCCGGGCTGCGCTGCGAACGCAGTTTGGGGACGAGCCTGTGGCGAGCGTGTGGCGCGATGTCGCGCCTGAGATGGCGCTGCAGGCGCCTATTGGGTCTGTTGCTGGTGGCGCGCCGTCACACCTGGGCTCGGCCGCATACTCGCCGACCGAAAGTCTATGCCTGCGCTCCTCGCACAAGTCGATGTCCTCTCTGAGAGCGTGACCAAGCTCAACGAGCTTAATGCGCAGCTCGTGTTTGAGCGCGATGACATTCGCCGTGCCAACGCCGAGCTGGAGGAGCGGCTGGCGGCGTCGCGGCACTCGACCTCGGGCGAGACTCTGCCGTCGCCGATGAAGGCTGCCCATGCCGCGTTCCGAGCCCAGGTTGAGAGTGTTGAGCACGAGAAGAACGCACTAGCCGCCGAGCGTGATCGACTTGAGGCCGAGCTGAACGCTGCTCGTGCACAGCTAGATGCACGCAGACAGGACGACGTCGAGGCGGAATCTGTCCGCCGAGAGGAGATCTCGGTCCACCAAGAGGAAGTTACCTCGCTCGCGGACGCCCGCGCCGAAGCCGAAGCCCATGCTGATGCCGCTCGCCGGGCAGAGGCCGCCCTTGCCGACGCCCGCGCCGATGCCGAAGCCCATGCTGATGCCGCTCGCCAGGCAGAGGCCGCCCTTGCCGACGCCCGCGCCGAAGCCGAAGCCCATGCTGATGCCGCTCGCCAGGCAGAGGCCGCCCTTGCCGACGCCCGCGCCGATGCCGAAGCCCATGCTGATGCCGCTCGCCGGGCAGAGGCCGCCCTTGCCGATGCCCACACGGCTGTGACTCTCGCTAAGGCCGAGACGGAGGCTGCGCGCCAGGCCGAAGCCGAAACAAAGTGGGCAGCGCCGTCCAAGTCGGCGCTGCTTGCGGAGCAGGAGCGAAGCCGCACGCTCCATGCCAGCCTTGCAGCAGAGCAGCAGGTGACCGCGGAGCTTCGCGCACAGGTTGCCGCACTGCAGGCCAAGGCCGAACAGGTTCAGCAAATGGAGGCAGAGGGTGTGCAGCTCAAGTCTGCACTCTCAGAGCGGAATGTGTTGATCCAGGCACTGGCGCTCAAGGTCAAGCGAAGCGAGGCACATGTGAATGAGGTGGCCCAGCGCGCTGAGCGCGAGCACACCGCACACCAGGCGACGCTTCAGGCGTGGAAGTCCGAGTCGTCGTTGGCTCACGAGAAGCTACCTGGTGTCGAGCGCGAGCTGGCGGTTGCCCAGCAAGACCGGGATCAGCTTGCAGCGCGAGTCAAGTTGCTGGAGCAGGCGCGGTTAGAGCAGGATGACGAGCTCCGAAGCGTCAAGGCCGACGCCGAGCGTGCTCGGGCCGAGGCTCTTTCGGCCGCGGGCGCCCAAGAGTCGGCGGCGACCGAGGTCCGGGCTGTCCGGGCCGACCGCGACCAGCTGGCCGCTGCCCACGAAGTAGCGCTGGCCAGCATTCGACAGCTACGTGGCGAACGCGACGATGCAGTGTCGGCGGCAGCACGGCTGGAGTCTGAGCTGGAGGCGGCGACAGCTGCTTCCGGGCCCTCGCACACCAAGCTCCAGCTGCTCGAGGCTGACAACTCGCGGCTCTCGGCGGCGTATGAGGACATTCGCGCTGAGCTGCGCCAGTTGCGCGCCGAGCGTGACGACCTGCAAGCCGCGCTTGATCGGGTTAGCTCAGCTCCAGCGAGCATGTCACCGGACCGACAGCGCGCCATTGAGGCGCGGCTCCACGCAGTCGAGGCCGAGCGCGACCGGGTTGTGGCTGATTGCGAAAGTCTCCGCGCCGAACTGCGGAGCGTGCGGGCAAAGTGTGATGATGCCGAGTTTGAGCTGGAGCGTGTCAAGCGCGACGCGGCAGTCCAGTCGCCAGACCGCTCGCAGCGGAGCTTGCGGGCACTCGAGTCCGAGCGCGACGAGCTTGTTGCGGCCGTCGAGAGCATGCGCGCCGAGCTTCGGAGCGTGCGCGCCGAGCGTGACGACGCCAACTTTGAGCTGGAGCGTGTCAAGCGCGACGCGGCAGTCCAGTCGCCAGACCGCTCGCAACGGAGCTTGCGGGCACTCGAGTCCGAGCGCGACGAGCTTGTTGCGGCCGTCGAGAGCATGCGGGCCGAGCTTCGGAGCGTGCGCGCTGAGCGCGACGATGCCAACTTTGAGCTGGAGCGGATCAGGCGCGACGCGGCAGTCCAGTCACCGGACCGCTCGCAACGGAGCTTGCGGGCACTCGAGTCCGAGCGCGACGAGCTTGTTGCGGCCGTCGAGAGCATGCGGGCCGAGCTTCGGAGCGTGCGCGCTGAGCGCGATGACGCGGCGTTTGAGCTGGAACGGATGCGCCGCGACGCACTGTCGCGATCGCCGGACCGCGGTGGGCGGCTTGCGCAGGAGCTTCGCAGCATGCAGGCCGAACGCGACGAGCTCGTTGATGCCAACGAGAGTATGCGGGCCGAGCTGCGAAGCGTGCGAGCCGAGCGCGATGACGCGGCGTTTGAGCTGGAACGGATGCGCCGCGACGCGGCGTCCCGCTCGCCGAACCGATCTGGCCTTGTGGCGCAGGAGCTGCGAGCGCTTGAGGATGAGCGCGACGAGCTAGCCGATGCCAATGAGGGCATGCGCGCCGAGCTGCGAGCCGTGCGTGCTGAGCGCGACGATGCGCAGTTTGAGCTGGAGCGCGTGCGGCAGCGGGCAGCACAGCCTCGTGCAGTGGACCCGGCGCTGCAGGAGCGCGTCAAGGAGCTTCAGGCGCAGCGGACTGAAGTGACCGAGGCATGCGAGGGTTTGACAGTCCAAGTCCGTGAGCTACGTGAGCAGCTGACAATGTCCGAGGCCCAGGTTGAGAGCTTGAGGCGACAGTTGGTGTCCAAGGCGCCCGAGCTGGAGGCCGCGCATGCGCGGGTAGCAGCACTTGAGACCGAGCGCGACGAGTTGGAACAGGCGGTAGCGGCAGCGCGCCGAAGCGCGAGCCACGGACGTCGGAGCCAGGCGGAGATGGAGCGCGATGATCTGGCATCGCAGCTCGAGCGGTGGCGCCGCGGGTGCACTGAACTCACGCGCGAGCGTGACGAGCTTGTCAGGAAGGCGCGGGCGCTTGAGACCGAGGTTGAGGAGGTCCGTCTGCAGGGGAGCTCAGCGCCAAGAGCACTACGACGGCAGGTCCAATCGCAGGCGGCGCGGATGGTCCAGCTTGAAGCAAGTCTGGAGCAGGCGCAGCAGGAGCGCGATACGGTGGTGGAACAGCTGGCCAAGACCTCTCTGGCGCTGGAGGAAGCTGGCATCCGGTTTGGGGATGCGCAGAAAGAGCTCGAAGCAAAGAACGCACACATTGTGTCGCTGGAGGCTCGGATCAAGGGCTTTGTTTCTCGGCTGCTGAACGCCGACCATGTGCGACAGTACGGCCACTCTGTGGCGCGGCTGTCTGGGCCGGGTAGTGGGTCGCCGTCGTCCAACACGAGCATGTCGTCGTCGGTGGCGTCGAGGCGGGCGGCGTCGCCGTCGCCACAGCCGCCATCGGTGCGCTCGCATTTAGACCCGCGTCTTTCGACGCCAACGGCACGGGCGCCGACGTTTGCGCCTTCGCCTGCACTGGCAGCGATGCGGCGGGTGTCGTCGCCGCCACCGGAGGCCACGGCGTCGCAGCCGCGGCGGACCCGGCCCGAGTACGACGCTCTGTTCGCGGGCATTGATGAGCGCAAGGCGGCTCGCGACGCGCTGCAGGCCAAGCTCGGGCTGCGAAACTCGGGGCGGCGAAACCGATGAGTGTAGTTGCTTCAAATGTACAAGCATTGTGTTACTATGAAGAAAAGTCAAAAGCGGCCATCGATGATGGCCATCATGGCGGCGTCGTTGTCGTCCGAGTCGTCGTCCGAGTCGTGGTCGTCGTACTCGTACATGTCCTGCAAGAGCATGGAGTTGTCGGGGTCAAGGTCGACGTCAGGCTCGTCGTACTCGTCGGTATCCGAGTACTCCATGTCACGCGGGAGCTCGCCGGTCGACTGAGCGGCAGCGATGTGGGCGAGGGCGACCTTGTGGCGGTTGCGAAGGGCGGTGAGCGGGGCCTGGAGCGAGGCTGAGGCCGAGGGCATGGCCATGATAGTCGAGCGAGCATCGACGGCGTCGAGGCCGTAGGCAAAGTCCCAGATACGGATGGCGGGGTCATCCTCACCGCCGGCCGAGACGATCTTTGTGTCGTCGAAGCGGACCGAGGCGACTGGGTGGGCGGCACCCATGGTGAGCGAGGTGACGAGCGTCATGGTCTCGAGGTTCCAGACAAGGACCGAGCCATCGTCAGAGCCAGAGACAAGGCGGGAGCCGTCGAGAGCAATGCATGAGACACGCGAGGCGTGGCCGGTGAGCGGAGTGCCGAGCGGCGCGAGGGTGGCCGGCGACCAGACGTGGAGAGCGCCGGCGTCGCAGCCGGCGACGATGTAGTCTGTGGAAAGGGCGACGGCCCAGATGGGCGAGGCCGGTCGGGTGCAAGAGCAGACGAGGGTGCCTGTAGGTGTGGGGATGGGGTTGACAGAGGCGAGACCCGACCAGAGGCGAACCGAGCCGTCGAGCGACGAGGTGGCGAGCACCCCGAGGGCTGGCTCGACAGCGAGGGCGGTGATGCCGACCGCATGGGCCTGGACGGCGACACGGCAGGCGCCCGACGACTTGTCCCAGAGGCGCAGTTCGCCATCAAAGGCGCCCGAGACCAGGGTGTTGCCGACAACGTGGAGGGCGCGGACGCCAGCGGTGTGGCCAGAGAGCGAGCCGAGGCTTGCGCCCGAGTCGAGGTCAACAACGCGAATGTCGCCGTTCCAGAGGCCAACGACGGCAATGCCATTGGTGTCGTACTGGAGGGCAACGACCATGTCGTCAAAGGTGTTGTGGACGCGCGCGGCGGAGCCGGAGCGGATGTCCCACACAACCAGCAAGCCATCCTCACCGCCGGTCACGATCTTGGCGTCGTCAAACTGGAGGGCGTCGATGGCGCGGTGGTGGCCGTAGAGTGTGACGAGGCGGCAGTCGCCGCGGGTCCAGCGCTTGTCGACCGCGGTTCGGGTGGCGTAGATGCTCTTCCAGTCGTTGTTCAGAGACTCGTTAAGAGTGACGTAAGCCGACGACGATGGGCCCCAGTACGACCGCCGCCACGCTGCCTTGCACAGCGCCTTCCACAGTGACTTGTCGTTGGTCAGTCGCCGCATTTCCCTGCATGTCTGCGCCAGAGCACACAGGCTAGTTGCGTCGAGGTAGCCTGAGGGATGGGGGCAGCCGGGAGGCGGATCACCGGCCAACGTCATGAATGGTTCACCATTGATGAACCATCCGGTGAACCGGGATTGAACGATGACACTGTCCATGTGGCGCCAGTCCGAGGTTGACGGTGGACATGGGGATGGGCAAGTAGGTGAGTATAGAGCAGACAGCTCAGAATTGGTACAGGGGTAGGTGGCAGCGGTATGCGGGTGGTAGGCGAAGGGGAGACTGTGCAGTGGCTGTGGTTCCCCGTGGGAGGGGGGTGCGGTGGTCGGCTTCCAGCGAGGTTCCGTGGCGTGACTTGCGAGCGCAAGGGGGAGGGGGGGGGGGGGGGGGGGGGGGGTGGAGAAGGGCCAGACGTACTCAGCAGTTCCAGACACAGCTCATCAGGGAGCATGTCGATGAAGGAGTTGTCCACGGGAGAGCGGGACAGTGTTCGTGGACGACGGGAAATACCCTGCCGGGCATTGGACTGGCGGAGCAATGACGTCGTCGTCTTGCCACCAAACAGGAACGCCGCCATTGGTCCCAATGGCGTGCGTCGAGGGAGAGACGGCGAGAGAGTGAGAGGGAGAGAGGAGTATGCCCAATTGTCCACTTTTTCTCTCCACTCACAATCAATGGTGCATCAATCAATCACGTTCGGGCCTGTGGTGAAGCTACGATGCATCAGGGCTTGCATCAGGGCTTGCATCAGAGCTTGCATCAGGGCTTGCATCAGGGCCTGCAACAGTTCTTCCGTCCTTCTGCGTCAGGGCTTGTAGCAGGGTTTGCACCAAGGCCTGCACCAGAGCTTGCAAAAGGGCTTGCATCAGGGCTTGCATCAGGGCTTGCATCAGGGCTTGCACCAGACCTTACACCAGGGCTTGCATCAGGGCTTACACCAGACCTTGCATCAGGGCATGATCTGTGCAACACCCTCATCACTAGCACACCACCAGTAGGAATCGGGAAACGAGGGCTTGATGGCGGCTTCGATCGGGATTCGGTGGGGGTTCGATGGGGCAGCGCCGACAGCACTGACCTCATCAATGGCAAAACGAGTTTCCATCGAGTGGAGTGAGGGATTGACGGGCGGGGCTGGTGGAGGGGGGGGGTGACTGTAAGACTCGTCTGTGTTGGCAGCAAGGGCATGGGCGACGAGGAGACGAGGCAGAGGAGGGCAAAGAGTGGCGGAGATGGGGGTGGTGTCCGTGGTGTGGTCTATATCACAGTCGGGGCACAGAACTCGGGCAAGTCGACGTACCTGGTCAACGAGATCGAGGGCGAGGTGACCGATGTGTGTCTGGATGACGTCAACGGGGTGTATGTGGCCAAGCCGTGGGACCAAGTTGATCCCGGGAGCCAGGCTATGGTCGTCATGCGTGCGCTGGAAGACGTAGTCGTGCACAACAGCGCATCGCTCGATGTTGCCGTTCTCCAGGACCAGATCGAGGCTACCATCGGCGGCAAGGGCGGACAGAAGCGCAAGGCTCGGCTGGCTAAGCTTGTGGTCGACGCCATTGCTGGGCTAAATGCTGTGGAGCGTGGGCTGACGGCTGAGAACAAGTCGGAGACCCATGCCGAGTTCCAGTTCCGCGCCATCGGGCGCGCCATCCGCGAGAGCCACAGCCGGATGGAGGCGTTGATGGCCGAGGGGGTGAGCCCTTTGGCGTGGGGCAACACCAACGCCAAGCTCAAGGACATGCGGAGCGTAGTGGCCATGGCTCGCGATGCGCAGTACGCCGTCGAGTTTGTGGTTCTCCCGCTGGTTGGCTCCGACGAGCTCATGACTCGCAACCTGCGCCGCATGTGGCTAACCGGCAAGTACATTCCGATCGAGGCCATCGACCGGACCGCCGCCGCCATCGAGCGCATGTTGGCCGGGGGCGAGCTGAGTGTGGATCGAGTCCTGGGTGGGGAGCAGGCTCCGCGTGCGAGTGCTGGCAAGGGGAAGGCCAGTGGCCGCAAGTCGAAGCGGGACATCTCCGTAGAGGTTCCGACCCAGCCGGTGATACCTGCGGCGGCGCCGTTCTCAGGCTCGCCAGCCCGAACGCCGCACCCGATGTTTGGCCTTGGCGGCGGCGGGTGGTGGGCCGGTGGCGGATTGTGCGCGCCCGGTCGTGTGCTCCCTGTTCATTCTGTGGGCGTGACCGGGCAGGCGACGCCGCGGATGATCGGGCCTGGAATGCACTCGCCCGTGTGGGCGCCGATGCCGATGGCTATGCCGATGCCGGCAGCCTTCTCGCATGCGGGGCCAAGTTGGCCGAGTCCTGTCCCGCCACCTACCGCCCCGTGGGCCTTTACCGCCTTTCCCTACCCGGCCTACCGCGCCTCACCCGGTGCGCCGTTGTACGGCCACGGTGCTCCACGATGGAGCTGATGATGCAAAGTGCAATCCGGAGAGCAATGAAGACAATGACATGTGTGATTGAGGTGTTGGGCTGTGCCATCGGGCTGTGATCGGAATGAGGGGTGTGAGCGGGCGGACAAGCGGGGTGCGAGCGGGCGGACAGGCCGGGTGTGCAGACACCCGTCGCGCGGCCTGACTAGGCAGGGGGGCGGCCGTGTTAAGGATGGACGACCTCGAGCTCAGCATTAAGATTGTGGATGTGAAAAAGGGTTCTGGACCAACGGTAAGCGCGTGACATTGTATGAGTGTGGGTCGTGTGCCTGTAGCTAAGGTGACGTGGGTGGGTAGAGCGGCATGGCTCTCCATGGCTGCACCGGGAGGGGAAGGGGGAGAGGAAGCCGGCGTCGTTGGCAATTGCGACTTACCGAAGATCGACATGTGGCTCATGAACGGTGACGGGTGACGGGACGGCGACGGCGGTGGCGGTGGCGGTGGCGGTGGCGGTGACGGGCGAGGGGGGATAGCGGTATGCCATTGAGGTGACCAACTCGACCGAGACATGGACGTTTCTGAGGCGATACTCGGAGCTGGCGGATCTCAACTCGGCGCTCAAGGCGGCTAAGATGACGGTGCCTGCGTTTCCGGGTAAGAAGCTCGGATTCGGCAACAAGTCTGATGGCTTTGTGGCCAAGCGGAGAGCAGGCTTGGAGGCGTATCTGGTGGGCCTGCTGCGGGTTGTGGGCATCCGCTCGAACGCTGCCTTTCGGGCGGCGATGGAGCTGGACAGCAAGTCACCCGACACGGTGGTGACTGCCAACGCCAAGGAGTCGTGGCTTGCGCTGTATCGGGCGCTGGTTGGAGGCTGTGACGAGATGGCCAGCCTGCTCGGGCAGATGCGGACAGCGAGCGCAAAGGGCCAGGACACTGAGCGGCTCAACACCAACCTGCGGGTCCGCATCAACCGGCTCGCCGAGGGCATTGCCACCCTCCGCACCGAGCTCGACTCGGGCAACCTGTCCATTACTGGCCGCGAGGCGATGCGCCGCAAGGATCTGCTCTCGCAGCTTACCATCCGTAAGGCCGAGATGATCGAAGAGCTGCAGAGCGTGCGGGCGTCGGCCGGAGTCGGAGGCGCACCGCCGACATCTGGTGCCGCCGGGCGGTCGGCACTCTTTGCTGGTGCGTCGTCGTCGCGCAAGCCGCCGCCGACCAAGTGGGGCGTGGCCGGAGAAACCGAGGAGACGGTCGATCTCGACAACCGCGACCTCATCAACCTGCAGAAGAAGATCATGGAGAACCAGGACCAAGGCCTGGACCAGCTCTCGGACATTATGGCGCGTCAAATCCAGCTGGCGAATGCCATCGGGCAAGAAGTGGACCACCAGAACCTCATGCTCGACCACCTGAACGACCACGTCGAGTCGACACAGGCCTCGATCGACCGCGAGAACAAGAACATCATCAAGTTGAAGCGCAAGATCTAGTCGGCGTAGCCGCGCCGGAGGTGTGTCCGCTGGTGAAGACTCTTGTCATTGGCCAAGCAATGGCTCCCACCATGGGATAAAGGTTGGGAAAGAGAGAGTGTGTGTGTGTTTGGTGAGCCCTCGCGTGAGATGGTTTTCGAGATCTCTGATTCTCCCCTCCCCTCGCTCTCCCTCGTCACCCACACCGCCCTCCCTCTGCCCCCCCCCCTCCCCCGATCAGCTCCTCCTCCTCCTCCTCCGATCCGACGACTGATAGACTGGATGTGATCTTGGCACGACGACGCCCACCATCACATCATCGAATTCGGATGCTCCCGGGGTGTACTGCCACCCGCCTGTGCCTGTGGCTGGTGGTGGCACTCCTTCACCAGCGGGAGCGCACCCCACTTTTCTTTGCCGTCGTCATGAAGGTCTCACGCAGCTGGCTTGTCCTGCTCATTCTTGGCACACTTCTTGCCACAACCATTACACATGGCCTTGCAGCAAGCTCTGGTGGTAGCATGGAGGGTGATGACCAGTTGGACGAGTTTGACGAGGCTGCTGGTGCCGGGAGCGCCGGGGCCGAGGAGGTGCCTATCGATGACGTACGCGATTTTGATGCGATGCATGACGGGGATGGGGATGGGGATGGGGATGGGGATGGGGATGGGGATGGGGATGGGGATGGGGGATGGGGGATGGGGATGATGGGGGTGGGGATTCACTTGGGATGATATGGGATGGCTATATGGGGTGTGATGGTTGGGGCGGTCGTGATGGTGGCGGTGGCGGTGGTCGTGGTCGTGGTCGTTGCTGGTGGTCGTGGTCGTTGCTGGTGGTCGTGGTCGTGCTGGTGGTCGTGGTCGTGCTGGTGGTCGTGGTCGTGCTGGTGGTTGTGGTCGTGCTGGTGGTTGTGGTCGTCGCTGGCGATGACGATGGCCGTAACCATGGCGGCTTCTCACGGACACGGCTGTGGCTGGCGACTTGGGGGTCGGCGCGCGTGTAGTACAAGCCGATCACGTCGCTCTCGTCGTCAGTGATCATTTACGAGTCGTTTGACGGCGAGTGGGACGATCACTGGATCCACTCGGCAACCGACGGTTACGAGGGCAAGTTCAAGGTGCTCGAGGCGCTGCATCTCGAGGGCGTGCGCGGCGACGTCCAGCTGACAATGCCCGAGCTGGCGAAGCGGTACGGCCTCTTTCAGCGGTTCGGCGCCCCGGTCGAGTTCTCGGGCGAGGCTGCAGTTCCGGCGCTAGTTGTTCAGTACGAGGTCCAGCTGCAGGAGGGTCTCTCGTGCGGCGGAGCGTACGTCAAGCTCATCTCGGCCGGCGAGGTTGCGGACGAGTTTGACGGGACCGAGCTCGACGGCGAGACGCCGTACTCAATCATGTTCGGCCCTGACAAGTGTGGCACCGAGTCCAAGGTGCACTTTATCTTCCGGCACAAGAACCCGAAGACCGGGGTGTGGGAGGAGAAGCACATGACCGATCGCCCGCTGGTCCGGGTCGACGAGGCCACGCACGCGTACACGCTCGTTGTCCGCAGCGACAACTCATTCGAGCTCCTCATCGACGGTGAGTCGGTCCGCTCCGGCTCGCTGCTCTCGTCCGACGACTTTGACCCGCCCATGCAGCTGCCCGAGGTCATCGACGACCCAACCGACTCCAAGCCCGCCGACTGGGTCGACGCCGAGACCATCGACGACCCCGAGGCCGAGCGTCCGGCCTGGGCCGACGCCGAGCCGTTCATTGCCGATCCCGACGATGTCAAGCCCGACGGATGGCTCGACGACGGGCCCGAGATGGTGCCGGACCCCGAGGCCGAGATGCCTGCCGACTGGGACGAGGAGGAGGACGGCGAGTGGGTGGCACCGCTCGTCCCCAACCCGGTCTGCGACGAGGTTGGGTGTGGCCACTGGGCGCCACGCCAGATCTCCAACCCAGAGTACCAAGGCAAGTACACTCCGCCGCAGATCCCCAACCCGGCGTACAAGGGTCCGTGGAAGGCGCGCCAGATCCCGAACCCGGCCTACTACGGCGTCGTCTCGGACGCCTTTACCGAGCTCGCTCCCATTCATGGCCTTGCCTTTGAGCTCTGGACCATGTCGCCGGGTATTGCCTTTGACAACGTCCTCGTCTCGACCTCCGAGGCCGACGCCGCCACTGCTCGCTCGCTCGGCTGGCGGCCCAAGTATGACCGCCACGCCGAGCTCATTCGACGCGAGCTCGAGAAGCGCAAGCCCAAGTTCACCGACCAGGCCTCTGACGCCATGAACTACCTTCTCACCATCGGCCTCGCCAACCCGCTCCTCGGCCTCGCCGTCGCCCTCGGCATCGTCCTCCTCCCGCTCCTCCTCTGCTGCCTCTGCTGCGCCGGCTCCGAGACCCAGGAGTACGTCGTTGAGGAGTACTCGGACGATGAGGCCGACGACGACGATGACGACGGCAGCGATGCCGAGCCGCTCCCAAAGGCCTCGGGCTCTGTCTCGCGTCGTGCTCGCCGCAAGGACTAAACCATCAAACCTCTTCCCTGCCATCATCCGCTCATCTCGTAACAGAAAAAGAAACCTGTCGGTCCTGCCCATCATTTGCCGCCGACTGCCGCCGACACCGCCGGCCGCCGCCGACTGCCGCCACACACACTCCTCCCCTCCCCTCCCCTCCCCTCCCCTCCCCTCCCCACCCCTACCCCCCCCCCCCCCCCCCCCTCCACCATGGCGACAACAACAGTTGCAGGAGTGTGCGGGTGCGGGTGTGGAGAAATGGCAAGAGCTGGCTCGGGCATGGATGAAGGAGAGGCACGCGAGGTGCATGGCAAGGTGTGGCGAAAGGCTTGCTTGGCGTGCAATAGTTGCGGCGTGGCGCTGTTGGGCAAGCCGTCTTTTTTCTGCAAGGAAAATTATTGTGTCCGGAACACTATGCTGCTGCTTATTGCGTCATTTGTGGCTCGTGCGGGGAGAACATTGTCGATGGCGATGTGGTCTCGGCGGACAACGCTTACTGGCATGCTGCCTGCTTTGTCTGTGCTGTTTGCAAGGTGCCACTGGCCCATGCAGAGTACGTCACCCATGGCCGCGATCAGTACTGCCAGACCGACTTTGTGCGCCACTGCTGCTGTTTGCTCTGCTGGGACCCGCTGCCAGTCGGCATGCCGCAGGCCCAGCCGCGAGTCCACGACTCGTGCCTGGATCCACGCGAGGGTGATGCCCTCTCGGCGCACGTCGCGCTCTTCCGGTCGCTCATGGCCGAGATGCAAGAGGTCATCAGCGCCCGCGACATCGGCCGCATCTCGGACGCCACCGTCTACGTCGTCCGTATTGCCCACGGTATCCAGCAGCTCTGCGCACAGGCTGGCGTCGAGTACAACATCAAGGAGCCGTGCCTCAACATGCTTCGCCTCGTCAAGCCGTTTGTGGTGGCCTACGACCAGGCCTCACCGTCGCACATCGAGGCAGCGTGGTCAACGTGCTCCGCCCGTTCCACCGCGGTCACCCGCGCCGTCCGCACCGCGCTTGTTGCGGTCGAGGGAGTCCGCGAACAAGCAACTGGCGTTGGCGCTGGCGCTGGCACTGGTGCTGGCGCCGCATCACAGCCGCCGTCGCCATCGCCGTCGCCGTCGCCGTCTGGAGCTGCGCCGCCGGTCCCACCCGCGCGGCCGACAGCGCCTCCGGTTCGACACCTCGTGGCGCTCCGCAATCCGCGGCGGCGCATGTCGTCCGAGCTCGACTCGCTGGTTGCCGCCGAGGCACTCGAGTCTTTGGATGACACAGAGGCGTCGGCAAGCTCGGCGCCGCCGCGGCCGCCGCCACGGTCGCGGCCGCCGGCAGCGGTGACGTCAATCCAGGCTGCGGCGGCACTGGCGGCCGCCACGCCTCCGGTCCTTGTCCCACCAGCGTCAGGCGATCTCGACGACCTAGTCGAGGTTGCCGCCGAGCTCGACGACATGCTCGGCTCGCTGTTTTGTTACAACCCGTCGGTCGACTTTGAGGAAGTCTCACGGGCGTCGCTGCAGCTCCTCGACCCGCCGTCGCCTCCGCTGGGTGCGCCGACGCTCCCACTGCCGCGGCGGCAGCGGTCGCGGATGGATCCACTCCGCAGCTCGCGCGAACTCCTGCAGGCCGAACTCGAGCGCGAGTTGCAAGCGCTCGGCCTCTTGCCGTCGTCGTCCTCCGACGCGCAGCCACCACCTGCGGTGCTTACCTCGACGAGCGACGCGCCTCCGCCGCCGGTTCCGCGGCGGCGGCCGAATCGGCTGATGGCTGCCAAGCGGCGGCGGCACCGCGCCAAGTCGCGGCGGGCCGTCATGGTCCCGCGCGAGCTCGCTGCTGCCGGAGAGGTGCCGGCCTTTCCACCCACATGAGTGGCGAGGCAACTGTACCAGGTGTTATTAGATGAGGGGAGCGCGCACGGCGTTGGCCTTTTCGCGGCGGACGTTGTCGATCGACATCTGAGTCCGGGCAATGTCGTCGACGTTGGCCAGACCGCCGAGCTCGAGCGTCTCCTTGCATTCGACAAGGGCGGCCTCTGCGCCGTCGTAGTCGCCAAGCGCGAGCTTGATGCGGGCGAGGTCCGAGAGCGTGCCCGGCAGGTCCGGGTGCGAGCGCCCGGTCGCGCCCTTGAGGGTCTTGACGGCGTCGTCCAGCAGCGTCGCCGCCGTCGCCATGTCCTCTGTCTTGGAGTGGAAGCGGGCGAGGTGGATGAGAGCCATGGCGTACTCCACCGGCCCGCCGAGCTCGGCCGGCAGCTCGGCCGCCATGTCGCGAGCCTGCTCAAAGAGATCGCGGGCGCGGTCCAGCTCGACGCCCTGCTCCAAGAGGCACACCGCGAGACCGTCGAGGTACTTGCGGGCGGCGTAGCCGAGCTCACCAGCGCCCTCCGCGAGCGCCGTCTCGTACAACTCCTGCGCCTTGGCGTACTGGCCCATCTCGATGTAAATCGCAGCCAGCGGCTGGTACGCCTGGTGGAAGACCACACCAAGGCGAGTCTCCAGCTCGACAAGCCGCTCAAAGGCCGCCACAGCTAGCAGCGGTTGGCCAGAGTGCCCGTACGAGAGGCCGAGCTTAAACAGCGTTGCCGCCCGCTCCTTGCACACCGACGTCTGATACACCTTCTCTTGCACATTGAGCAGGGTCTTGAGCGCAAGCGCCGCGTCCTCGTGCTTGCCTCGCCGAGTGTAGAACAGCGCCATGTTCTCCAGCACCACCGCCTGGTGCTCATAGTCCAGCTCTCGCGACGCCTGATCCTCGGCAATCTTCATCTTGGCCAGGTCGGCCTCATCCCACGAGTCCACCACCTCTAGGTCCGTCTCTACCCGCAGCAGCCGCCTCCGCTAACCCCTCCCTCCCGCCGCGACAACGACCGCCCCGACAACCATCACCATAGCCATCACAACGAGAGCCATCACAACCACAACCACGGCAACGCATGCACTCCATGAGTCACCTTCCCCTGTACGTCCCCCCCCCCTCCTCTATCCTCCCCCCGCCCACCTCTCGTCTCTCGTCGTCTGCGACTTGGCGCCAAAGCGCGACAAGGCGAACGGCTGGTGGCACAAAGCAGAGCAGCCCACGGCCACGTACCTTGGACTGGCGCCAGAGGAAGATGGCCACACCGGTGACCGCACCCAGGCCCACTCCGGCCACAATCCACTGCTTGGTCTTTTGGCTAAGCGACGACATCTAGTAGGAGAGGTGGCGCCGCCCGTGTCCGTGCCCGTGCCCGTCCTTGTGTGTCACGTATGGTGGGTTTTGATCACGATCGCGATCGCGATGGCGATCGCGGCAGCGATCAGACGCTCGTTGTGCGCCCTTCTTCGGCAGACCTTCCATGGCGTCGTCTGGCTCCCTCCTCCGAAACCTTACACCACATCACCTCACCCCCACCGTCATCACAGACCGGTCGCGTATAACGCCTGCTACGTGATACGTCTGCCTGGGGATATTATGTCTGCCCTTGACCCTCGGTTTACCCACACCATGCCCGACCGGCCCGGCGACGTGGGAGTCAATGACTCGTTGGCAATGTACAACGGTTTGGACCCGTCCTTGTTCGAGACGTCGTCGTCGAAGAGAAGACGGCGGAAGACCAAGACAGCATCGGCAGCAGCATCATCGTCACCTCATCGGCGGAAGAAGGCCACAGCACTCAACTCTGCTGACCTCTCCACACATCCTCATCCCCTACCGGTCTCCGCGCCCATCTTCACCTCGCCACTGACGGCGGGCGTCATCGGCGTCGTCCCCGACTCGTCTCCCTTTGTCACTTACGTCGCAAACGACAGCCTGCCAACCTCGGCGGCCTCCTCTGGCGTCGCTTCTCCGTCCGACCGCGACGGCGGTGTGCAGTCGATGGCTATCGAGTGATGGCGACTCTCCCTTTTGGCGCTCGAAGGCGTGGCTGAGCTCACCTAGCCCCACCATTCCACTTGATGTAGTCAAGTCGTCATCGCGGCCATGATTGTCCCCCTCCCCCCCCCCAACATCCAGTAGTCGTGCGGATGATCTTATACTCCGCTCACTCCTCCCCCCCCCCCCCCCCGCCCCTCGCGCCCCTACCCGCATCTTCCATCCTTCATGTCCTCTGACGACAAACTCTACGCTACCTGCGTACCCTAATGAACTCATTCGTTCACCAAGCGCTCTGCCCACTGCCGACTGCCCGCTGCCCTTGCTGCCCGTCGCCCGTCGCCCGTCGCCCGCTGCCCTTGCTGCCCGTCGCCGGCCCGCACCCCGTCCCCCACCCCACTGCTCCATCCCTTGCCCTCTCCTCCCTCTCTCATCCGGGTCACCATGCCTCACACTCCCCCAGGTAGCCCCGGACCCACCACCCCACCCCGCAAGTCGTCGTACGCATCCCCCCTCCCCCCCCCCCCCGATCCATGAACTAATTA
Organism: Thecamonas trahens ATCC 50062; assembly: GCF_000142905.1. Classification (NCBI taxonomy): domain Eukaryota; order Apusomonadida; family Apusomonadidae; genus Thecamonas; species Thecamonas trahens. Next base: position 332,605 of record NW_013657651.1, read on the forward strand.
CGCCCGTGGGGAAGACCACCCATAGAATCCCGGCGCGGGACCACCCTCTCAAAAAAGGAACCGCCAAACAGCTAAAGACTCCTCCCACTGTGGGGGCAGCAGCCCTTCCACTCCACCACACATGTATCCTGGACGAGGCCCGCATCGGAATACGCAACAAAAGTTGCTCGATTGTTTCGAAATATTCTCTCACATCACGCGGCTAACGTAAAGAATGCTACAGTATGCAATACTTTCTTCCTGATCCCGCCTGGT
>NW_013657651.1:333008-341993 GCF_000142905.1 Thecamonas trahens ATCC 50062
TCCGTGCCGGACTGATCTTATACTCCGCTCCACCCCTCCCTCCCCCCCCCACCACCTCCTCACTCACTCCCTCCGCCGTCCGCCCTCCCCCAACATCAAGATCACCCAAACGACGGAACACACCATCGCCGCAAGTGGCTCGCGAACGGATGGACAAACTCAAAAACGATCTGCAGCGGATGAAGCACTTGATGGGCGAAGCGAGCAAACGTGCCGATCGGCTCTGTGAAGAGCTGCCCGATACTCCGGCCACGCCACTGATGCCCCATGCTGCCGCAACTGGCTCTGCTACGGGTACGGGTACTGGAGCCAAGATGGGCTCGTCGGTGTCTACAACGTTCTCAAACGAGCCGAGTCCGTCGCCGCGCCTGCCTGGCCCGGCGCATGCCGTCTTCACGCCGGAAGTCTCCCGCAAAGCCCGTGCAAAAGCTGCGCAGCGAGAGGCAATGGTGGCAACGGCGGTGATAGAGCCGACAGATCGGTTCTTGCAACAGGTTTGGCGTCATCATTATCGTCATCGTCATCGTCATCGTCATCGTCATCGTCAACATCGTCGTCAGACTCAGGCTCGGAGTCAGGCATCGAGATGGCGACAGCATCGGCGTTGCCAGCGCTGGCGGGCATGTCGCTGGATGTGCCCCAGTCGCGGCAGCCCCAAGTGGTGCGTGCAGGCGAGGCGCGAGGCAGCAAAGCAAGACAAGAGCTGCCGTTGGATGACGATAGAATCTTTACGCCAACATCGGGCCTGTTTGACGAGTTGGGCCTCCGTGAGAGGCTGGAGCTCGATCGTTCGTTCACATCGCCCGCGAGCGGCACACCAACGCCACTCTGGGCATCGACCGGCTCGCTCGACATTCCGCGGCAGAAGCAGAGCCTCCGGGAGCGGCGCGGCGTCTCGCGAACGATGCGGAGCCATGGGAGGCTGTGCGACGAGAGTGGAAGCTCGCCGGGGACACCGGTGACACCGGCACGGGGCCGAGTCCCGCTTCCAAACCGCATCGCGAGCAACGAAGATAGTGCGGGGTCGAGCTTGCTCTCGCGGTCGCTAGCGTGGGTCTCGTACGAGGTCGACAACTGGTTTGCATCCAACTCGTGGTCGCAAGTCATTTTGCTAGTTGCCATCACCGCCGGGATGATGGGCTTGGGCGCGGCCGGACTGCTTGCTGTCGACGGCGAGGCCGGCCTCTACGGCGCGCTGTGGGACTCGTGGACATTTGTGGCTGATCCTGGAACGCACGCCGGCGAGGAGGCCGGCGGTCGGCGGGTGGTAGGCGTGTTTCTCTCGCTTGGCGGCATGCTGTTCTTTGCGTTGCTGGTGGGGCTGGCCTCCGAGTCGATTGCCGAAAAGGTGGAAGATCTGAAGCGCGGCAAGTCGGACGTGCTCGAGTCTGGCCACACGCTCATTCTGGGATGGTCGGACAAAGTCATCCCATCGGTGCGGCAGCTCGTTCTGGCGAACGAGTCCGAGGCCGAGGCCGTTGTCGTCATTCTGGCCGATATGGACAAAGAAGAGATGGACGAGGCACTGGCGACCGAGATCCCGGACTGGAAGACGACAACCATCATTACCCGGAGCGGCTCGCCGGTCGCAGCGCACGACCTGGAGATGTGCCGAGCGCATCTGGCGCGGGCGCTTCTGGTGGTCTCGCCGCGGAGCGAGGGTGTGCACCCGGACGAGGCCGACGCCGAGGCGGTGCGGGTGGTGCTTGCGCTCTCATCGCTGGGAGAACTCTCGGGGCACATTGTGGTCGAGCTGCAGGACATCGACAATGTCGACGTGATTGTCCTCGCGCAGGCTGCGGCTGGGGCGGTGGTCTGCCCGGTGGTGGCGCACGACGTCATCGGGCGGGTCATGATCCAGTGCTCGCGGCAGCCAGGGCTTGCGCAGATCTTTGAACATCTGCTCTCGTTTGATGGGCACGAGATTTACATGACACCGCCAGGCTCACTGGAGGGGACGACGTTCCGACAGGCGCTGACCTCGTTCTCGCACGCGGTGCCGATCGGGATCCTCCTGTCTGCGGCGCGGGTGGCGGCAGAGCCGGGCACAGCGGCACTGGCTCACGGCCGGGTCCTTCTCTGCCCGCCAGGCGAGATGCTCATTGGAACGGACGACATGCTCATTGTGGTTGCAGAGGACGACGACACGTTTAGCGTTCTGCCTGCGCCAGTGGATGTGCGCGTGTCAGGCACGGTTCCTGTGTGGCGGTCGCCGGCGGCGGTGCCTGAGAACATCCTTTTCCTCGGGTGGCGGCGTGATCTCGACGACATGATCACCGAGCTCAACAGTGGGTGGCGCCGGGCTCGTCGCTGACGCTGATGAACCCGCTGGACGTGCCGACGCGCGAGCGGATGCTCCGTGAGGGAGGGCTGAAACAGACACAGAACCTGGCGATCAGGCACGCGGTGGGGACACCGACGTTCCGGCGCGACATGAAGGCGCTCGACGTGGCGCAGTACGACGTGACGGTAGTTCTCTCGGACGAGGCTGCGGCCGAGGACGACGCAGGCTCGGGCATGTCGGCTGACTCGCGGTCAATGGTGGCGATGCTGCTTGTCCGCGACCTGCAGACTAAGGCCGGGCGGCCGGACGCGACGCTCATTGCCGAGATCAAGGATCCCCGGACGACGGCGCTGCTGGTCAACGCCAACTGCTCCGATTATGTCGTCTCCAACGAGCTCATCTCGATGGTCCTCACCCAGGTGGCGGAGGAGCCGCAGATGAACGCGGTCATCTCGGCGCTGTTTGCCGAGGAGGGCGCCGAGCTCCACATCAAGCCGGCTGCTCGCTACGCTTCGCTCGGCGAAGAGCTCTCGTTCTGGCAGCTCACGCTCCGCGCATACGACCGCGGCGAGATCGTCATCGGCTACCGCCACGCCGACGACGCCGAGTTTGTCATCAACCCACCCGACGCGACCAAGACGGCGGCGCAGGTTTGGGGGTGGGCGACGAGGTGTGCGTCATGTCCGAGGATTGAACACCAGGATGCGTAGCAAGGGGCAGGTCCACTCACTCACAGGCGGCTACGAGGGCAGCATCGGCAGCGGCGGCTGCATCCGAGTTGACGATCGCGCCGCGGCCAACAACGTAGACAGCGCGGCCGACGATGTCGCCCGAGGTGACCGGGCCGAAATCAGGTGACGCGGGCGACTCGCCGTCGTCGGCAACAAGCCACAGTTCGTCGAGAGCTAGCGTATACGCCGGCTCGCCATCATCAGCCAGAAGTTGCTGCCCGGGCGTGGCAGCGACGCGACGGATGAGCAGTTCGGTCTCGACTTGCCCCGAGGTGAGGAGGTCTGATGGCGATGGCACGACAATGACGTCATTGACATGAACAGCATCAACCTCGGTACGAACCACCACCCGTGAGCCATTCTCATAAGAGGTGGCAGCATCCGGCGAGAGACCAAGAGCGGTGGCCATGGCCGGGCCCACCACCTCGACCACTTCCACCTCCTCCCCAGCCACAAGTGAGAGTCCAGCACCCAGCGAGGCTCCAGACGCCCAACGCATACCCAGACCGAGAGACAAGGCAGTACAATGACCAGTGCGTGGCAGTATGCGGAGCATGTCGTGGTGTGGCTCTGGAGCAGAGTCGAGTCTTAGCCCCCCACCCCTCAGAGGCTGCGGTCGGCCGAGCTGAGTCAGCTCCATGGGCAAGCCGCACCCGGTGCAATGGTCGGATCATGGCATGGGATGATTCGGATCAGAAATCAGCGCTGGTGCATGATGGTCGTAGTGATGATATGGCTAGAGCTGTTTGCCATTGTTGGCATCGCTGTCATCGCTGTCATCCCAAGCCCCTCACCTTGACCAGCCACGTCGTCTCTCCGTTCATCAGATCTGTCCTCTGCGGCCAGCCACCATGGCCAATCACAGTCAGGCGCATGCGACCCAAGCCCCCCCCCCCCCCCCCCTTCTCCACACCATCATCTCCCCCCTGTGGGTTGACAGCTGATCTCTGCCATAGCCTCGATCGATCGATCGTCGCCGAGTGACAGCACAGCCGCGTTCATTGGACGAATGGCGTGTTCCTCGCCGCACACGGACACGGACACGGGACAGGGACGGGGGGGGGGGGGGGGACAGGGACAGGGAGAGAAGTCAGCACGTGACTCCCCTCTCCCCCCCCCTGGCAAGTAAGAAAAGGAGGAGTTGCGCTGTAGTATGGGCAGTCTCAATGAGGAGCAGGTGATGGTTGTGGTGGAAGCGCTGGCGGGTGAGCTGGACAAGGACGACGTCATGGTGCTCTGCCGAGTGTCGGCAATGTGGCGACGAGCGGTACTCGGCTGTGATCGATTGTGGGATTTGTTGTACTTTAAGGATCGTCCATTGTCTCTCATTGATGGCTCGGTCGATACAAGAGCTGAGGTCATTGGCTGGTATGTGGCAGAGAGAGACGCTTGGCGGGCAAAGGAAGAGGTCCAGGCTCAGCTGAGGGGCTGGAAGGCCGCCATTAGGGAGAGAGCCGTCAGACCGCACGTCAGATTCTCCGCCGCCTATGGTGTCCAGCTTCGTTTTGTTCTCGCCGGTGATCCGGGCGTTGGGGCTGGCTCGCTCCTCTCGGCGCTGGCTGCTGAAGCTTCTCGCCGCGCCGCAGTGCTCGCCGCCAAGACCGCCCATCCCTACGCTGCCTTTCTCGGGCAAGACGAGACGAGCACTTTGGGATCGGCTGCCTTTAGCTGCCCGCTCGGCCGCCCTGAGTTCTCGGTCGTCGACTCGCTGTACAACGAGCTCGCGGTCCGGCTGGAGCTCACCGCGCTGCGGACCGAGTCGCTCGACGCTGCCGCCGAGGATCTGACCTGGCCACCGCCGACGGCCGACGCCGTCGATCCTGTTCCGGTCGACGTCATTGTCCTCGTTGCCGCCGTCGACACTCCCGGCTCACTCGCCCGCACTGCCTCTTACTGGGCCCCGGCGCTCCGTCGTCGGCTCGATGCCCCTTACACTCCGATGGTGCTGGCGGTGACCAAGGCCGACTTGCCGCGGAAGGCCCATGCCTCCCGGCGCAACAGCCTCCTGGACAGCACCCTCGCCAGCATCAACCGCGATGCAGCCGCCGACGCTCCGGCTGTTCTTGTCGAAACCTCGGCCGCATCCGGTGCAGGCGTGCCCGAGCTCCTCGATGCCATGCTCTTTCAGGCACTGCGGCCGACGTCTGCCGCAAAGGCGGCCTCCGACGCTGCCGCTGCTGCCGCCGGCAGCGCCTCGGGCCCCGCATCGTCGTCATCAGACTCTTCGTGGGCCTCCAAGTGCAGCATCCAATAAACGTAGCAATGCACCTTTGCATGGTCAGCTCATCGGGCGAGTTCTTGCTCACTGACGAGCAGAGATAGCCGTTTGCTGTGGCGGGGAGCGGCAGGTGGGTAGGGAGGAACAGTGCGGCGAGTGGCGAGTGACGGGCGGTGGGTGTGGGAGGCAGCCACAGCCAACTCGCAGCCTGGGGCGGAAGCAGGTGGTGGGCGCGGGCGTGGAAGCCTCAAGCGAGAGACCTTGCCATGAGCCTACTTGCTCGGTCACGCGAGTACGTACCCCTCCTCCCTCTCCCCCTCGTGCTCTTCCCCTGTACCTGTGTCTTTGGTCCTGCCTGTGGCCTCGCCAGAAAAGGTCGCAGTTTCTACCACCGCCGCACGTCCCCCCCCCCGCCCCCCTCCTCCCCCCTCCCATACTCATGCACCTCTGCCACAACCTCCCTGACCCCACCACAGAGCGCGGAGACGTGCGCTTGTGATGCGTGGCCCGGACAGAACAGTGGTGTCCATGCATGGGGAGAACCACAGACTCGTCTTTGCCACCGCAGAGGTCACCGGGTGGAGGCCGTCCATGGAGGACTCGCTCCTCTGCGCACTCAACTTTCCGGATCCAGACCCGGAGGGCTTGGCGGGGCGGACGGGTGGAGGTCATGCGGATAACGATGATACTAGCAGTGGTAGTGGTGGTGGTGGTGGTGGTGGTGGCGAGGGGGAGGCGGGTGGAGAGGATGCGCAACGTGCTGGTGTCGACGACGACCGTGCTCCCGGTGGCGAGGGGCGGGCGGGTGGAGAGGACGAGTGCGCTGCTGCTGTAGGTGCTGCTACCACACATGGCAGTCAAGATCGTATGCCCGCCACACCTGGAACTTTGTCTGGCGCAGGTGTGGGGAGCAGCCCCGGCATCCGCAGTGTCCAGACGCAATCGTCAACAGCGGTCTCCACGCCGCTCGCGCAGACACGCTCGTCGTCGGGGGCGGCCCCGACCACTCCGATCCTACCGTCGTCGAGGGCCAAGACGCCGATGGCCTCACCGATGCGCAACGACATGGTGTGCGAAGAAGTGGTGCCGGCCTCTGAGACCGCGCTGTTTGGCGTGTTTGACGGCCACGGCGGCTCCAAGGCCTCCCTGTTTTGCGCGCAGCGGCTGCCTCATCTGCTTGCGGCGTCCGAGCCGTACCGCGCTGGCAGCATCGACGCGGCGCTCACCGAGGTCTTTGTCGAGCTCGACGCGGCGCTCAACCGCGACCCGCGCTCGTCGTTTATGAAGGAGGGTACGACTGCGCTTGTCGCAGCCTGCATCGGCTCGCAGCTGGTTGTGGCCAACGCCGGCGACTCGCGCGCGGTGCTTGTGGCAGCCTCAGGCGAGGCCACCATCCTCACCCAAGACCACCATCCGCAATTACCCGGTGAGCGGGCCCGGATCGAGGCCTTTGGCTCGCGAGTAGTTGCCGACCCTCGCTCGGGCACCGCCCGGGTCGACGGAGTGCTTGCGGTTTCGCGCGCCCTGGGAGACTTTATGTTCAAGGACTACGACCGCGACGAGCCCGGCCCGCCATCAGCGTGTGCCGTGACGGCCGAGCCCGACGTTGTGGCCTGTTCGCTGATGCCCGGCGAGCACGTGGCGCTCATTCTTGCCTGCGACGGAGTGTGGGATGTGCTGACGGCTGCTGAAGCCGCTGGCATTGTCAGGCCCATGCTCGACGCCGACGCGTCGCCGTCTGGCGCAGCCGCCGCTGCCGCCGCCCTGGTCATGGCCGCCTGCCCAGAGGCCGACGCGGCTGTCAGAGCGCTGCCCAACCGCGGGACCGACAACATGTCGGTCATCATTGTCGCCTTCAAGGCCGAGCCTGGCGCCCGGACGGCTTCGTATCCGGTCCACCCACACGGAGTGTACTCGCCGTCGGCGGCGCGGTTTGGCCATGGCGACGGCACGACGTTCATCGCCGACGAGCGCTCGTCGTCGGTGTCGTCCACAGCCGCCGAGGTTTTGCCGCGCTCGGCGTCACGCACTCCGGTCACGCCGCGACAGGACGAGCTGCCGTCGTCATCGCCGACCGTCGACGTGGCGCCGGCCGTCCTGTTCGCGGCTCGACGGTCAAGACCCCGATCGCGCTCAACAACGGCGAGCCGTCGCCTACCGCGTCGATTGCCGTCCACGCCTTTGCTGCACACCCTCCGCCGTCCCTCTCGGATCTGCAGTCTTCAAAGCGCAAGCTCGACGACATGCTCGCTGCACATGAGTCTGGCTCGGCCGTTCCGACCAGCGAGACCTCACAGGCCTCGATCAGCACCGCGTCCGAAGACGAGGTCGTCGACCGATTTGCCAGCCCAACCAAGCGCCCGCGCGGACTGTGAAACGCATTCAATCAAAGGACCTGCTCGGCAGAATCTCTCCGCTTCAGCCGACGGACCCGCTTGCGCCGTCGGCGCGACGGAGAGACCGACGCCGACCCGCTGGCACTGGTGGACTTGCTCGTCACCGACGCGTGCTGGTCCGACACGCTGTCGCTCACCGTCTCGTTTGACGACCGCGATGAGACATACGGCGGCGACGATGACGAAGACGATGACGAGCCGGACGGCGGCGGCGGCGACGACGAGGAGGCCGAGCCGGAGACGGACTTGGAGGCGGACTTGGATGCAGAGGCCGACTTGGACGCTGACAGCGAGAATGCTGGTTCGCCCGAAGTAGAGCCTGAGTTGTCATCACTGTCGACACTCGCTGCACTGGCTGCACTTGCTGCGCCGTTGTCACTCCCGGCGGCGGCAGCGTCAGCCTCGGCGACGGCTTTGGCAGTGGCAACGCCGCTCGAGTCGCGGCCCGAGGGCGATGAGTCGGAACGGTGCGCGGCAGGAGTGGCACCTGAAACGGTGCCCATGGTAAATACCTTCATGATACGCGCGTCAGCGTGGGCGGCGGTGCGGAACTCGGAGAACGAGATGTCGCCGTCGTCGTTGAGATCGGCAGTCCGCCAGGTCTTGTCGACAAATGCCTCCAGCTCCTCGGACGAGACATCTGAGTTCTTCAAGACTGTGCGAACGAGGGCATGCAGTTCGTCGCGCTGCAGAAAACCGTCGTTGGAGACATCGTAGGCGTCAAAGGCAAGCTTGAGCTTGCGATCGACGTCCTCGTTCGACGAAAAGACGGCGAGCACAGCCACGAGCTCTTTCTTGTCGACGCCACCCGAGTGGTCGGCATCGACCATGTCGAACATCGACTGGGCCACCGCCGGATCTGCCACCGCTGAGCCAAGTGCCGAGTTGGCGACAGCGGTGCAAAAGTCGTCAAAGTTGAGCTCGGCAGCGTCCGCCGCAAGCAGCTTGTCGACCACGTCGATGGGGATGGCGGCCATTGCCTGCAGCACTTCGACATCCTGCCGGCGGCGGAGCATTGCACGCGCGTCGGACCGCGTCGACAGTCCGTCGGCCTGGTCGAGGACAGCAGACCCGCTTCCGCGCCGCAGTGCGAGTGGCGACTTGGGCGGGTCGTGACTCCCGCTTGCGCTTGCGTCTGCCTCGGCACTCGCATCTACACTTGCATCTCCACTCGCATCTGCGCTGGCTTCCGCGGCTGCAGTCGTCACGGTCGGCTCGGCATCGGGCTTAGTAAGGGAGGCTGATGTGGATGCGGAGGCCGAAGCGGAGGCCGACACCTCGACCGAAATCTTGGTAGACGACTCCTCGCCGCCGACTGTAGTATTCGATGCAGACTTTTCGACAGTAACCGAGTCG
>NW_013657651.1:342093-352614 GCF_000142905.1 Thecamonas trahens ATCC 50062
AACCGTCGTTGGAGACATCGTAGGCGTCAAAGGCAAGCTTGAGCTTGCGATCGACGTCCTCGTTCGACGAAAAGACGGCGAGCACAGCCACGAGCTCTTTCTTGTCGACGCCACCCGAGTGGTCGGCATCGACCATGTCGAACATCGACTGGGCCACCGCCGGATCTGCCACCGCTGAGCCAAGTGCCGAGTTGGCGACAGCGGTGCAAAAGTCGTCAAAGTTGAGCTCGGCAGCGTCCGCCGCAAGCAGCTTGTCGACCACGTCGATGGGGATGGCGGCCATTGCCTGCAGCACTTCGACATCCTGCCGGCGGCGGAGCATTGCACGCGCGTCGGACCGCGTCGACAGTCCGTCGGCCTGGTCGAGGACAGCAGACCCGCTTCCGCGCCGCAGTGCGAGTGGCGACTTGGGCGGGTCGTGACTCCCGCTTGCGCTTGCGTCTGCCTCGGCACTCGCATCTACACTTGCATCTCCACTCGCATCTGCGCTGGCTTCCGCGGCTGCAGTCGTCACGGTCGGCTCGGCATCGGGCTTAGGAAGGGAGGCTGATGCGGATGCGGAGGCCGAAGCGGAGGCCGACACCTCGACCGAAATCTTGGTAGACGACTCCTCGCCGCCGACTGTAGTATTCGATGCAGACTTTTCGACAGTAACCGAGACCCTGGCGTCGGCGTCGGCGTCGGCACTGGCGTTGGCGTCCACACCTGCGGATGATGAACTGCGGCTGCGGCTCCCGCTTTCGCACTCGCTTTTGCTGCGGCTTGCGCTGCTGCGTGAGCGGTCAGCATCGTCGGCGTCCGAGGCGGAGGCTGAAGCCGAGTGGCTCGGGCCGTTGTCGGACGAGCCAGAGCTGGTGGACATGCGCGGTGAAAAGGCGACCGGGCCCGAGTGCAATTGCGAATTGACCGAGTGCGAGGCAGAGGCGGAAACAATGTCCGACTCGGAGTGCGAGAGCGAGCCCTTGGGGTAGCTTCGCGCTGGTGACGACGCGTCGTTGGCGCCACCATTCATCGAAACCAGTCGTGATGAGTCCGCTTTGCCGACCACCGACGAGACGTTGAGACCAACCGAGTTGGCGAGGACAAGCTTGCTCCGCAGCTCCGCGATGGTCTCCTCGTCCTTCTCGAGTTTGGCTTCAAGCTCTGCCTTGGCCTCGTGCAGCTCGTCCACTTCCTTGGCATGGAGCTTGTTGTCGCGCTCATGGGCATCGCGCTCGCGGTTGAGCGAACGAAGTGCATCGTCGAGCTTGCGGTGGGCGTCGTCGCGCTCGCTCTCGACAATGGCAAGTTGCGAGCGGACGGAAGCGAGCTGGGCATCGAGGACCCGACTGCGGTCTGCGGCCTGGCTTTCGACAAAGCTGGAGTGAGTGCGGGCATCAGTGGCGGCCTGCTGGGCGGCAATGAGCTCGGCACGGAGCTTGGCCGACGACTGGGCGTCGTGGAGCGTCTCGCCAGACTCGCGCTGCAGCTGGGCAATGGTGGACTCGGCGGCAATGAGCTTGGACTTGAACGACTCCAGCTCAAACTCCATGGCCTCGGCATCGCGTGCAGCCTGGGTACGGAGCTCGTCGAGCTCGTCGATAACCTCGTTGTACTCGGCCTCAAGGTTGGCGTACTCGGTGTCGGTGGGCGCAGCGAGGGCAGCGGCCTCGGGTCCCAGCAGCATCGTCGACGACCGCGAGCGGTCGGCGTCGGCAGTCTCCTCGGCAAGCTCGAGGAGGCGGGCCTGCAGCTTCTTGCACAGCTTCTTGAGGCGGTAGTTCTTGTCGACAGCCACCTCGAGTGCTTCGTCAAGTTCCTTGTTGCGGGCGAGCGCCTCCTCGTACATGGGCGGGGACGGCCCGGACTCATCACCGGCGCGGCCACCGGCCCAGCCGCTGTGGGCGTGGCCGGCGTCGACCAGAGCTTGCAGCCGCCGGGTCTCCTCATAGTACGCGTGCAGCTCCATCTGGAGCTCAGCAACACGGACGTGCCGCGCATCGCGCGAGAGCGCATCGTTTTGCTGGCGTGCCTTCTTCAGCTCCTGCTTGAGCTCCTTGACCTTGCGCTTGAGCGAGACAATGAGCCGCTGCTCGCGCTTGATGGTGGAAAGGCCACGAGTCGAGCCGCCGGGGGCGAGCTCGAGCTTGGCGCCAAGCACCTCGTCCAGCTTCCGCCGCACCCGCAGCGTCTCCTCCTCGGCCTGCTTCTGCAGCGTCCTGGCCTCGTTCCGCTCTAGCACCACTTCCTTGAGCCGCCGTTTCAGCCGCTGCAACCGGTGTCGTACCCACCAGATCAGAGCAAGAGCGAGAGTGAGTGCAGCACAGAGATCGATCAACCACACAACACATCGTCTGCTATCGGTCTACATCGCCTCTCGCACCTCGCCCTGCCGAAAACCGCCAGTCTCTGAAAAAGGGCAACCTCCAACGGGACAATTCCGCAGTGCCCAACTCTTTGCCTGACCGGCGCAAAGTTGAGCAGAGCAGCCAGCAGAGGGTAGCGCGATAGCGGCAGTGGTACGGAGGGAGGAGAGGGGGGGAGGGGGAGGGGGAGGGGGAGGGGGGGGACACGAGAACGTACCTGAATCTCCTCAAACTGAGCCTCTTGATCATGGTAGTACTTCTTGTGCGGGTTGGAGTCTGCTTGCTTGCGCATGCGCAGAGGCTTTGCATAGCTTGCTTCTGCCGTCCTTGGTCGTGTCATACCAGATGATGATGGCCTTGGCCGCGAAGGTGGTGGTCCTCGTTGCGGTTGCGGGTGGTGTGCCAGCTGCGGGTGCGGGGAGCGGGTGGTCTTCCTCCACCTCGGGACTGTCCCTCTCCTCCATTAGGAACAACCACTCCAGTCCGTCGCATGCGTGGGGATGCCCCACGCTTCCTCCCACCAGGGGGGAGTACGGTGAGAACGACCGGCGCATAGTCGGGTGCCCTCTGCCAGCGCAGCCGCCAAAGATACCACTGCCATTCCGCCACAGATCGATCGGTCGGCTTTCACTCGTCCGGCTTGCTTGGCCGGCAGCCCAGTCGGGCAGCCGGATGCCAAGCCGATCAGGGTGAATGGGCGCACCACAATGGTCGCTATTGGCATGTGTTGGCTGTGTATGGTGTTGGCAGGGTTTGATGGCGGGTGCGTGCTGCAGCGAGTTCGATCGGTCGGCTTTCACTCGTCCGGCTTGCTTGGCCGGCAGCCCAGTCGGACAGCCGGATGCCAGGCCGATCAGGGTGAATGGGCGCACCACAATGGTCGCTATTGGCATGTGTTGGCTGTGCATGGGGTTGGCAGGGTTTGATGGCGGGTGCGTGCTGCAGCGAGTTCGATCGGTCGGCTTTCACTCGTCCGGCTTGCTTGGCCGGCAGCCCAGTCGGGCAGCCGGATGCCAGGCCGATCAGGGTGAATGGGCGCACCACAATGGTCGCTATTGGCATGTGTTGGCTGTGTATGGTGTTGGCAGGGTTTGATGGCGGGTGCGTGCTGCAGCGAGTTCGATCGGTCGGCTTTCACTCGTCCGGCTTGCTTGGCCGGCAGCCCAGTCGGGCAGCCGGATGCCAGGCCGATCAGGGTGAATGGGCGCACCACAATGGTCGCTATTGGTATGTGTTGGCTGTGTATGGTGTTGGCAGGGTTTGATGGCGGGTGCGTGCTGCAGCGAGTTCGATCGGGTGGTGGCTGCGTTGGACAAGAGCTCGGGCCCGGTAGTCGGCCCGGAGAGGGGACACTCATCGCCATGTCGTCATCTGGTGGAAACAAGGGCAAGCGGGAAGCAGGAGGACCAGCTGGCAGTGGCCCTGCCCGCAAGAAGAAGAAGCACAACAAGAGCTACTACACAGGGGGAAGGTATGTGGCCAAGAGAGGGAGGGAAGCGGTGAGGCAGTCATGGGCGGGGTGCTGCCGGCAAGAGAGACAGTGACCGAGTGCGAGGGGAGACGGCGGGAGGGCTGAATGGCGCACTGGTGGTCACTCACGTAATCATGGATGGATGGATGGTGCCATGCTGCAATATGCTGTGATATGGGGCTGTTACCGATTGGTGGTCGACGGGGCGGGGGATCTGCTGCTTGTGGTTGCGACGACCTTGCGGTGTGACGGGACGACGACGCTTGGGAATGATGATGACGATGATGATGATGATGATGATGATGATGGTGGTGGTGGTGATGCGTGACAGAGCAAGCGTGGTGCTCGTGAAGAATGGGCCGATGGAGATCATGGTGTGCTGATGACGTGCGAGACTGGAGTTATGGGTCTCGCTGTCCGCTCGGGCAAGGCCTATCTCCACTCGCGGTATGCGGACTGGGTGGCGTCGGACAAAGGCAAGGCCTGGGCCGAGGCGCATCCGCTCCCGCTTGTGCCTCGCGATCAGACAGCTGGCGGCGATGACAGCAAAGACGACAGCAAGGCCACCAAGCCGAGCTCGGCTGGTGCCCCGTCGAGTGTGGCCAAGGAGGACAACGATGACGGCGGCGAGATCGATTTCGAGGCTGCTATGGATGCCGAGTTTGAGGCGTTGGCCAAGAAGGACAAGCTGACCTTCCGCAATCTGGAAACCAAGGTCAAGGGTACGTTTTTTGTTGGCACGCAGCCAACCGATCCGTTCGTGGCGCAGCCGGACGGGTTCATCAACTTTTGCTTTGACGCGATCGCGTCCGCGCCGGTCAACGGCACCCAGTACATTTCGCGCATCGTTCCTGTTCATGTGACGACCAAGCCCAAGCTGGAGCGGATTGTGGCCAAGACCGGCGCGCTCCTCACCGCCTGGCTCGAGCATCACCCTCAGCCGGCCGACGCCAAGTTTACCGTCATTGTCAAGCGGCGGATCAACAAGAACGTCGACCGGACCAAGCTGACTTCGGATCTGGTTGGCCTCGGCCTTGCTGCAGGCTTTACCCTCGAGTGGAAGCGCGGCTACGACTTTGCCATCTCAGTTGACATCATTCTCAACATGGCCGCCATCTCCATCCTCTCCGGCTACGACACCTACCACAAGTACAACATCCAAGCTGCGGTCAATGCCGCCATGATTGCCAACGAAGAGTCCAAGACCAACTGATAAAGCATCTGCCATCCCCTTTGTGTCCTCATCGGCTCGTCGACCGCCCCCCCCCCCCCCCCCCCCCCGTCGCCCGTCGCCTGTCGCCGCCCACCGCCCACCACCACAGCCGCCACCGCCACCACGCCACACCTCACCCCGCCACCACCACCAACTCAATGACTGCCAACTGCGACGAAGAGACCATTGTACATGTGGACAAGCTAGAGGTGACGCGAGGTGTATGCGGTGGTCTTGGGGACGCCCTTACCCTCGTCCTCGACTTCACCCCGGTGGTGACCATCACCGACGGCGTCTGGTCGCTCAGCTACGAGATCGATCATGTTGGCAAGCATGCCTCAGTCGAGCTGGACACGCTGGGGCCGAGGGACTATGCTGCAGGCACCAAGATCTCGGTCGAGCTGGCCTCAGAGGGCATGGATCTGTCTGGCTTCAAGAGATCGCGTCTGCTCAACATGGGCCTGCTCCGGTTGACTCTCCATGGATCGGCACCAGAGGCTCCCAAGGGCGACATGGATGAAGGCTCTGCTGCGCCTACCTCGGCATCCGGCACTGGCGCCGCTGCTGCTGACGACGATGCACTGCTGCGGATATCACTCGTGGTCATGGTGGCAAAGGGCGAGGGCAAGTCACTCACCCGCACCGTCCTCAACCCCCTCGCCGACGCCTAGTCCCACCCCACCCCTCATCTCGTCCTTTTGCCGAGGATGAAATGAACCATCCTCTTTGCGCGTTCCACGAGACCCGACGACGTACTATCTCCATCCCACCACCGCCACCACCCCCACCACCATCCGCCCAACAACACATCCAAAGCCACCCAACCTCCCCCTCCCTCCCCCTCCCCCTCCTCCATATCTTCCCCCCTCTCCCCTTCCACCTCTCCTCCTTCCATCACAATCATCGATCGAATCAGCTGCAGGCTGCGGGTACTCGGCATCAGCGACAAATGACGGCAGCAGCAGGGCGGCGAGAGAGAGCGAGAGCGAGAGCGGCGGAGACACCCAACTCAGCATGGACACCTTCCACCAGCTGACGCCTGGCGTACGGTTCTCGCGGGAAGCGGGAAGACAAAGACAGCCAGGAGCAACAGCAATGTTGCCAAGGGACTCTCTGTCCAATCTGCTGCTCTTGACTTCTTTGGCACAGCTCGCCCGTCCCGCTCCTCCCGTCCGTCGTCCATGGATGGTGAGGATGGGCTGATCGTGGTCAAGGAGACAGGCAAGGCCAGCGGCAAGGGCAAGGGCAAGGGCAAGGGCAAGGGCAAGAGCAAGGGATCAGCCAGCTCTACAAAGACCGACAGCCGCTCGTCGAACTCTACTGTCCACCAGAAGGTTAAGAAGCGGAAGAGAAGCTCATCCCCATCGGACGGCGGCAAGTCGTCCAAGCGGGCAAAGCGGGCTCAGCGGGCGTCGTCGTCGTCTTCGTCGTCGTCGTCGTCGTCATCATCACCATCGTTATCGTCGCCGCCCTCTTCGGCATCGGCATCGGCATCGGCATCTGGCTACGGTTCGTCCTCCGGCTACGGTTCGTCCTCCGACTACGATTCGTCTGCTGGCTCTGGCTCGTCCTCGTCGGGCGCAGGGGATCGGGTGACGGTATACGGCGACTCGGCACCGCATCCGATCTCGTACTTTGAGGATCTGGAGGGCGAGGTGAAGCCGCCGATTCTGGCCAACATTGCTGCCGCCAAGTACAGCCGACCGACGCTCATTCAGCGGTCGGTCATTCCGGTCATGCTTGCCGGGCGTGACGTGCTTGCCTGCGCCCCGACCGGGTCGGGCAAGACGGCCGCGTTCTGCATCCCGGTCATCGCCAAGTTGCTGTCGAACGCGGCGCAGCGGCGGTCGAAGCGAATCAAGAAGGCTGTGGCCGACGGCAAGACCTCGGGCAAGACGTGCTACCCGATGGCACTGGTGGTGGCACCGACGCGCGAGCTGACGACCCAGATTGCGAGCGAGTTTGTCAAGCTAGCTGGGCGCAAGCGGCTGCGGGTGACCGAGGGCCATAAGCTCCGGCTGAGCGGGCCACAGCCTGTGGCGGCGGTCGACGTGGTGGTCTCGACGCCCAGGCGTGGCGCCGTCTTCCTCTCCCACCCCAACGTCGCCATCTCGCACCTGCTCTGGTTTGTCCTCGACGAGGTCGACCGCCTCTTTGACGAAGGCTTTATCTCGCAGATCGACGACATCTTTACGCTGCTCAAGCAGCACGAGCGCGCCGAAGCCGAGGCCAGCGGCGAGCACAATGCGTCGCTGCAGCTCTCACGGGCGTTCTTCTCGGCCACCGTTCCGAGCCACGTCGAGGAGCTCTCGGGCGCGGTCTTGGTCAACGAGGTCCGAGTTGTGGTCGGCGCCCGCATGCAGGCCAACTCGTCTGTCTCGCAAGAGCTGATCTTTGTGGGACGCGAGGAAGGCAAGCTGCTTGCTCTGCGGCAGCTTGTGGCGCGCGGCGTCCTTCCGCCGGTCCTCATCTTTGTGCAGTCCAAAGACCGCGCCAAGGAGCTGTACCAGGAAATGGTGTTTGATGACATCAAGGTCGACGTCATCCACTCGGACCAAACCACGCCGCAGCGCGAGGAGATTGTGCGCGACTTTCGGCGCGGCAAGATTTGGTTCCTCATCACCACCGAGCTCATGGGACGCGGCATGGACTTTGCCGGCGTCGCCGTCGTGGTCAACTACGACTTTCCCTCGTCGACCGTTGAGTACATCCACAGGGTCGGCCGGACCGGCCGCGCCGGCCGGACCGGCCGCGCCGTCACCTTTTTCACCGAGGTCGACAAGCCCATGCTCCGGCCGATCGCCACCATTGTTCGCGCTGCCGGCGGCGACGTGCCCGACTGGATGGTTGAGCTCGCTCGCCCGCGCCGCGACCTGCGCCGCTCGCTGAAGAAGGTCCCGCGCCGCCGCGATGCCATCTCCTCGGTTCCCACCGCCGCTCTCCAGGACAAGGACGCCGCGCTGGTGAGCGCTGCTCGCAAGGCCGGGCGGGTCAAGAAGCGCAGGGCCGAGCGCAAGGCCAAGCGCAAGGCCAACCGCAAGTGAGGTGTAAAGGCAGCGATTTACCTCGAGCTGGAGCACCGGTCCCGAGCTCAAAAGCCGAACATTTTGTTGATGGTGTGCAGAAAGATGTTGAGGTCGAGGACGACGTACTCGAGGCGGATGACCCGCTCGTCGTTCTCCTGTCGCTCAAGCAGGTCCTCGAGCTCAAACTGGTAGCGATCGACGGGAAAGCCATGAAAATAGGCGGCACAAACAATGACCCCAGGCTCATCAGACGAAAAGACGAGGACGGTTTTCTTGCGGCGGGCGTCGGGCACAAACGACTCGGCAATGACGCCGTCCTTGAGGAGCTTGTCGTGGGAGACCTTGAACGGGCCGACGGTTGCGCCGGCCTTGTCCTTCTTTTTCTTCTTTTTGGACTTGGACTTGCCGGCGGCGTCGGACGGCTGCGAGCGGACGTTCTGCAGATACTGGTTGTACGACTCGAGCTGCGAGAGCAGGAATTGGTGGTGGGAGCGAACACGCTCGAGGGTGCGCTCGATCTTAGCGCGATCCTTGGCGAGCGACTCCTCAAAGGAGGCGCGGTTCTCGGTCTCGCGCGAGATGTCTTCCAGCATGCGCGAGTGCGAGTCATTGCGCGAGAGCACGCCCTCAGCCTCGAGCGCCGAGAGCTTGTCCTCGATGGTGGTGACAAGGGCTTCAAGCTTTGCGTCAGGCGCGCGGAGGAGTGACTCGTGGGCGGCTTCGATGAGGGTCTCGAGCGTGTGGTGGATGGAGAACGGAATGGCATGCGAGTCGAGCCGGGTCAGCAGCTCCTGGACTGCCTGCTTAGTCTCATCGTACAAGTTGCTTGCGGCGGCGTTCTCGTCGAGAGTGTCGGTGTAGGAGAGGCCCTGCGGCGGGACGAGCGAGAGAACGACGGCCTCGTTCTGCGAGTTCTTGACTTGCGGCGGAGCCTCGCCGAGCTTAGCCATGATGTCGCGGATCGGGTCGTCGAGGTCGCCGGCCACCTCGGCCATGTTGTCGGCAAGCAGAGCGTGGATGAGGTAGATCTCGTTGAGCGAGATAGTGATGGTTGGCGTCTGGTTCGAGGCCACGTCGACAAACTGGTGGTCCAGCTTGAGGTACTCCTCGAGCTCGGGCACGTCGGTCAAGTTCTCAAAGAACTGGGTCAGCGGCTCGGTGTACTGCTCGATAAAGGCGTTAAGCGGGAGCATGTACGCCTCCTTGTCGCCAAACAGGATAAAGTTGGAGAGGTTCTGCAGGACCTTGGCAACGAGGACGAGGTTGCGCCGGACTTTGGCGGTGAGCTTGTTCTTGACCAGCTTGTACGAGTCGGCATCGGGCGTGACAATGGCCGGGTTGATGAACCGCAAGTAGACAAAGCCACCGATCATGGTTGCCCGCGCCTTGCGTGACGCCTCGGGGAACCGCTCCTGTGTCATGATGGCAATTTGCTTGGCGAGCCACCGGATGCCGTACGGCATGTCCTCGAGCGAGCTGAGGACTTGCTTCATGAACACCTCACACTGCGCCATGATCATTTGGATGCGCGGCTCGATGACGGCGACCACGCGCGGGTCCTTACTCCGCTCGGCCTCGGGCACCTCGGCGAGCGTAGACTTGACCCCGGTCGCCACCTCTTCCTCGTTGATGAGCTTCTTGGCGACCTTGGCCGGGTTAATCTCAAACGACTCGGGGTCTGACGCCACAAACGCCTCGAGCACGCCCGAGAGCGTCTTCTCCAGATAGGCCTGGCCCGGATCACGCCGCGTGTACTCGCGGATCATCTTGGTCACCGCAGAGTTGCCGCGGAGCAGCGAGCCCATCGACGTCGACTCGTTGAACTCTTCCTGCAGCGCGCGGCGGAAAACCGAGAGCAGGAGCAGTTCCTCGCGGGCCGAGTACTGATCACCAAAGAGCGTAAAGGCCACAGCCTGGATAAACGCCGGCGTCTGCGAGAGCTTGACCACTTTGGGCAAGATGCCGAGATAGTTGGGCTCGCGCTGGAGCAAGTAGAACAGCGACGAGTACAGCTCGCGCTTGGCCTGCGGCAGCGCAGCGTCCGAGACCTCGGACGCCGACGACGCCATCCGCTGCGTCTGGGCAATGACCTCTTGCACAGTGACCCGGTTCTGGATAAGAAGCCCGATGCGCGAGTCGATCTCTTTGTTGTCGCGTTCCAGAATGTAGTTTTGCTTGATCGAGTTGGTCAGCTCCTCCTTCAAATTCCGCAGCTCGGTCTGTTCCCGCTGCAGTCGCCGCGCCTTGTCCTCATCCTCAGCCTGCAGCGTCTTTTGGATGGCTCGGATGTTGATCAGCAGCCGCGGCTCGGTGAGCGTCTTGACTCGCAGCGCAATGGGGATTTTCTGCCCGCCGCCGACCAGCGAACCCGACCGCGAGCGGCCACGCACCGCCGCCGTCCTGACCTCGTTTCCAGTTGAGGTGCGTGAGTTGGGACAAGGTGAAAGGGTGCAGGGGGGGGGGGGG